>NC_080672.1:231583150-231883150 GCF_030247195.1 Topomyia yanbarensis
GATCACTAATAACCAATGCCAAGTTCTTAAGTTTATGTAACACCTATTTTTCCGCAAACGCATATCCAGTTATGGAATCATAGCTTGGATATATGAGAAAGGAACGATTGCACCACTAGGTTGATTAAAACAGGTTTTTCAAATTAGTTATAGCATATTGACCGGTTATTTCGTCATTAGAGAAATATTTGTTTAGAATCCTTCCTGTCCTTGATACAAACGGCACTCCTCTTCTTGCACCAGCAGACCATGATGACCAGGCGGAGCCTCATACATCAGTAACCAGTTCCAATGGCTCGGCTTTTAGGTTCGACTTTGTGCTTTTTTGAGCTTATTTTCTACGGATCACGGACATACGATTGTTTCTTCCATCGCGTGGCAATTCGAGAAGAGATTTTTTTTCAATAATTTCACAAGCAAGGTTTTGAAAAACCACTTTCGATTTTACATTGGGAGAGCATTATTTTCGCAGTTGACGGCTTGACTCACAGTATATCTCAGAAAGTATCTCAATATCTCTGAAGAGAACGTCAATGCAACAGCAAAGTGTTCCAACCATCACTATACCTGTACTCATCTCAAGTATTGTCCGACAAGGCAGTTTTGGTCTGCGATTTTGCTTTGATCTTGCATGATATTGCAAGATTACAACTTCGAATTTTTGTCAAAATAACGGGTGAGTCAGAAGTAGCTGGACTAAACTAAAACCCAGGGTAGGTTTTCTTTATAACAAATAAGTTTTATATCTAGTAGTTATTTAAAAAACTACAAGGGGCAGCCCTATGGGGTTGCACGAACTGTAGATGTAGGACTATACTACTTAATGTAAAATGTTTATTTTCTTAGTACATTTATAGTAATAATAAATCAAACATATTTCTTACGTATGGTTTAATCACAACCAATCAAGATCGAATATTACATGTTGAACCAAACCTTCTTGGTTATCAGGTCATTTCATTTGTAGTAGGTGATCGAATCCGATTAAACTTATTTAAGAAGATCAGAAGAAAGTACAGAAAACTGTGACCGAACTAATATCTGGAACTAAATCTTTATAGAATAAGATTAGCTTGTAAAACCTTTTCGATTGCGTGTGGTAAAAAATCCGGACCAGAGAAGAAAAATCAAATTTAAATTTAAAATATAATCACATTTCACGTATAGACCAAGCATTCTAGTTTTATTTTGCCATTATTATAACTTTCCTAAAGTACGCATACAAATATAGCGAATGCAGTGGTCTTAATCATATATCGAAACTATAAATATATAAGAATTGAAAACAATTTTATATATGCACAAGATGCGTTTTTGCAACGGTTTTCAAGTGGCAGTGTATTCATTCATAAATAGGCTTTGTAGTATGTACCTATTAGTAGAATCAAAGTACTATAGGCTGAGTGGAAATGAATCACGTTATGGGGAAATGAATTGATCGAACGTAAATAATAAACTTTCGTTGTGCAATTTAGTAACAAATTAGATCTATCTACCTACACATTCGCTTCAAACATTATACCCAAGCGCACAAAGCAAAATGAATCAACGCTGATGATAGAGCGAAAGAGACAACTAATACCACGACACTATGTTAACCGTGTTTGCAAATGGAGCTCGCATGTACAAACTATTTTGTGTACGAATAATTATACATAAAAATGTGCTGGAAACGAGCACAACACAAAAGATAGCATACGGACAAGCTCATTCGCATTCACTGGGTAGCGTACCTCTACAGGCAGTGTAACGGACTTCTAACTCAGCTACACTGGCTGTGAAAACACACAGCGCAGTGATCTGCTTCGCCTGCCGCTCAACAGGCGACTGAGCTGCTTCGGCGAAATCCGTCCGTTTAAATAGTCGATGATGACGTCATTCATAGCAGCGTAGTGCGCTAGGTACACAAATCTGTCGTGCTGGACTAGGGAAGCGCTATCTTCTGTGTGTAAATGCGAGATGTTTTGACTAGGTTGTTCATTATTTAAATTTTTAATGCCATGATATCAAAAATCTTTGGGTTTATCTATTGGAATTTATTCTTAGAAGTATTTCGGGGCGACATGCGCAAAAAAATTGAAAATTTATCGTGAGATGGCTGAATTATATGCGTTCAAAATTGGACCACTTTTCGTTACATACCATTTTTGTAGAATTTGCAACGTGCACCCCTATATCGAAAACAAAGACGTAGTCCTACGTCAAAAAAGTAGGACAGCTTATGGTCTATCTTTCTCAAGTGTACCTAAACTTCCTTTACTGCTCCCATCGTAGTCTAGGCGACATTGAGATCTACTCTGCATATCCTTGATTTTAATTGTGCTGCTGAAGCAGCTTCCCAAAATGCTTCGATTGGTTGAAGTTTTGGTATATTCTGCGGATTATCATCTTTCCGGCCACATTTCAGACATTGAGAGTTACCAAGCAAAGGTATTAGTTTCAATAGGAGGCTTCAGCCGGATGGTAAACGAGGGGTACGCCTTCTTGGCAAAATATATCTGATGCACAATTTGGAAAATGGAATTTCGAATTACGGAAAAAAGTTTTTTGACATGCATGGAGAGTGCTAATCATACACAGAAATTGAAACTTGCTAAAATGAGCTCAAATGCTAGTTTGTTATAGTTTCACAATCTATAAAAGTAGGCTTTGAGACACACGCATAAATCAAAGAGGGTCAGTTTCCTTCGTATGCCGCTATTATGACAAAAAGTATGTGATTCGACGCCTTTATCCAAGTCAAAAATCAAATGTTGGAAAATACGTTTAATGGCTCACCAAGCCTTCCTCACCAAGGTTCCTGTAGACCCGGGACTACGACACACTTCGACATCTGATGAAAGGTCTAACTAATCAAATAAGACTCATTTATCGCAAAAAAATAATGTGTTTCCAAGTGTTGAGGTTTTATGATATAATGAATATTTCCGCTCGTTTGGCATTAACTCGTTAGTCAATTGATGAGTAATACTGTTAGAGCTGTCCCAAATGTATTATGAGCATTTGTAGCACTGCCCGTTATGAGTACAAAACAATTTCTACCACAATATGACACAACCTTTTTAAAATCATCAAAACGCGATGTAACATGTAGCAAATTTACCGAACAATAGACGTATTTCTTGTCTATGCTGTCAACAACCAGATTGACAGCAAAAATATCGTAAGTTGTTATCTCAAATATAAGACCTGTGCACTATACGCAAAAATGAATGCACTAGGTATTTCACAAGGAGTGGTAATGCAATTTTTTTTAAATGCAATGAAAACGGGGTTTTCTAAGTTTTCAACATAATAGCATCCTTCATGAAAATACAGTCCACAACAACTAGCAGCTATCGAAAACGTTGGATAATGCTCTCCTATTTGTGTTAATTAGGGGCATGGCTACTTTTTAAACCACACCCTTTGCGAAGAAACAATCATCCATTATGTGACTATGTTTTAATTGCCGCAAGGTTCTACTGTATCGATTTTGTTGGCTATTTTCGGCAAATTTAAGGCTAAGAGAAACGAAAGCATGGACATGGACATGATCGAAAGGAAATGTGAAGAAATCTTTGCCTTCTGCTAAGTAGGAGTTGGGCGTTGTACCCAAGTCTACCGCATGGTCATTGATAGAACATAACTCATCGTCATGCTTTACCGCCGAAGCCGGCGTTTTAATATGATTATAACGCCAAACTCTTACTTAGCAAAAGGCAAAGGATTCTGCACATTTCCTTTCGATCATGTCCATATGAGCCTGCTTAGTCCTAATTTTCCGTTCTGATTAACTCTAGAATACCTATCCGTCTTTCAATTTCATTGCTTTCGTTTCTCCTAGTCTCGAATTTGCCGAAGATAGCCAAAAAAATCATACAATCATCCATTATGTTAGAGCTTGGGTTGTCACAGGGATGGAAAGGTCAATTATGCTCCGTTTACTGACTTATTTTAGTCTTTCCAGCCTTTTGGTTTTCAGCTAGAGGTTAACTTGGGACTCATATTTCTGCTGCCTTCCACGACGTGAGAGCAGGACTCCAGCGACACGGCATCCAGGCTGATTTAGTCCCGAGAGAGATAATAGACTGTTATCTATCTCCTAATGGACCACAACCGAGAAAGTTTGTACTACTTGAATGGTATATGACACTAGATCGTTTGGGATGTGAACAGGCCCGTGCGCAGAAAATGCTCATGGGGAGGGTTTTGATTTTTCTACGTTTCTTATAAAAGAAAGGGTAAACTTTGACAACTTTTTATGAGACCTGGAAGGCCGAGTATTGTGTACCAATCGACTCAGCTCAACAAGTTGGGCAAATGTCTATTATCGAGAAGGAATGGAATTGGTTAGCGGTAGTGTCTGATTGGTTTGAAGTAGCTAATCCTACCGACTAAACAACCTCCTGAATCTTGCCATCCTCATCCATCCGGCGCCACCGTTCAACCGTATAAACATTGTTCCTAAAATCGTGAATAAAGTACCATGAATTTTGTAATATTCACGTTTTTACGCTACGAAAACAGGACTATCAACAAAAATCATGTATTTTATAATTATGTTCAATTTCGCTTTAGTGACTCCCTCATAACGCGTAAATAGTGTAAATATTTGTTTTTGTTTTGTGAAATTTAGTCACGGTTTCCTTGTCATTGCCACATCGATTTTCTGTACTTGAACTAGTTCACAACTTTATGATCATTAAACTCAGTTAACTCATGATGTTATTCATTGATTTAGGCACATTAGTTCGCAAAATCCAAACATTGTGGATATTTTCTCGTGATCTATTTCACGAAACTCGGAATTTTATTCATGAATCCATTCAACTCTCGTGAACCAATTCGTGATGCCTAATATATTAGTCAAGACTTACCATTCGTGCTCCTGAAACAGTTCACAATATCATGAAATATTATTCATGTATTCGAGAACTCGTTCATGATTCCTGGTATAACAGTCACGACTGACCATGCGTACCCGAGAAATAAATCACAAAATTATAAAATGTTATTCATGTCGGGAATTAGTTCGATTTATCTAGTATAATAGTCACAAGTTACCATTCGTGCTTGTGAAATAGTTCACAAATCCATACAATATTATTCATGTAATCGTAAACAGGTTCATGATTCCTAATTGAGTTCTACAAGATGACGACACGAATAAACTCATGATGAATGAAGTTCATGTTTGACAATTCTCGGTGGTTTGTTTACTTTGTCAGTTGCGTGAGTGCGAGTGCAACGGGTGCTCATCTGTTACACTCGAACTCACGTAACTTCCATGTAAACAAACCACCGAGAATTGTCAAACGAAGTTCATCCGGCTCATTTTGTGGAGTTATGTCGGTTGGTGTAAAACCTAGTATATTGCTCACGATTCAATATCCGTGCTCGTGAAATGGTTCCCAAGTTCATTACATATTACTCATGTATGCGTGAACTGATTCATGATTTCTAGTATAATGAAATTTTTACGTGAACTAATTTCACAAAATTTGAAGTATTAGTCGTGGAATCATTCTTGTTCCGTGCACTTTTCATGAAATATCCAGCTGCTAGCGACCAAGAATAGATACAAGCTGTAGATACAAAAAAAATATTAGGACCTCGAACATTGTTATTCATTTAATACGGTTCAGTGTGATATCTGGATAGAAAACAAAAACAGCGCTGAGCGCCACAAATTGTGTTCGTGATATAGAGTACAGAACAAGATACCGCGAACCAGTCACACTTTTATGATCCAGTTCACCTTATCACGTTACAACGAGTAAAAAACCGATAGTAACAAAAAAATAACAGATCGCGACAAGGCGAAAAGAAATTACGAATACCACGATGAAATTGCTGATATCATGTCACATTACTCCACGTGTCAAATTTGAAAGTTAGCTCTAGACTAAAATATCACGATAAGATAAACAGAAATTACAAAAATCGTGACTAAGGTCCTGAAATTATAATCATAAATCACACAACTCGTGACAAAAATAGCAAAAATTGTCACTAAGATCCTGAAATCATGAACATAAATAAAAATGAATCCCTACTCGGGACTAAAATATTACGACAACATGAACAGAAATTATGAAAACCATGACAAAGTTTCTGCAGTCATGGACATAGATCACATTACTCGTTATTGAAATATTAAAAATCGTGACTAGGATCCTGAAGTTATGAGCATGAATCACTTTACTCGTGACTGAAATCTCACGATAACGTGAATAGAAATTACGAAAACCCCTCAAAGATCTTGAAATCATGAACATTGATCCCGCTAACCTGGCATAAAAATCGGATAGTAAACTCATGAATAACATAGCACGGTAACGTCATACGAAATCACAAAAATCGGGGATTAGCTCCTGAAATCATCAAAATCGCTTGACTGTCGGATGTGTATTCCCGAATTATGAACAAGACTCATAACATAAGAGTTTTATTGAATTCGTTTGCATCAGTTGAGTAAACAACGCTCCCACATTCTTTTTGATTTTTAACGTGTTATGTGTTTAATTTACCTTTGTGATTTGTGTTACGATCCCGTGACGTGAGGAAGGCCAATTGAAGATAGTGTTATCCGTTAGGAAGCAATTTAATTTACCGTGAAAATCAATTTTATTGCTGCCCTATCAACCCGCTCATTTACGAGACAGCAGTAGCTTGTGGAGCGGCATTGTTCGTAGAATCGTGCAATCACAACAGTTCGGCTTTGCGTGGTGTGTGGTGTGATTGAACAAAAATGAATACACTGCTGTGCCACTCGTGTGCAAATGATATTGCGGGAACGCACATCTCCTGCCGTGGATTTTGCAATGCTACTTTTCATCCCAAATACAGCGGGATTGCCGAAAACTGCTTTAACGATGTATTAACTAATAAGCAGATATTTTGGCTATGCAAATCCTGCACTAATCTGATGTCCGATAAGCGTCATCGACAAGCTGTAAGAGCTGCCTATGAGGTTGGACAGGAAGAGGTGTTAGGTGCACACAACCAAATTGTCGAACAACTTAAGGGTGAAATACTAACTGAGTTGAAGTTGGAGATTCGTTCGAATTTTACGGCCCTTATAAATTCAAATTCGTTGACACTGAAAACTACTCAACGTCCATTTGCCGAAGCTAGTCGTAACAAAGCTCGCCGTCTTTTCCCGAATAAAGATGGGGCTAAATCTGATTTCTCATCTCTATTACGTGGTACTGGTATGCCTGTTTCACCATCTCTTGGCACGATAACAGTAGCTGATCGTACACCAAAGTTTTGGCTTTACCTCTCACGTATTGCACGCGATGTTTCTGTTGACCAAATTTCCATTCTGGCGAAACAACGTCTTATCACCGATGACGTGGAAGTCGTTAGACTTGTTGCAAAGGATCGTGACGTAAGCACAATGAATTTCATCTCGTTTAAAGTTGGAATCAAACCTGAGCTCAAGGCGCGAGCCCTATCTGCTTCAACATGGCCCGAATTCAAGAGCAATCGCACCGTATCAGCTGGAAATTTTTGGAAACCCCTCTATCCGCAGCCAGATCAGTCGCCAGTTCAGGCCGATACTCATCAGCCTGCTTCACCATCATCAGTTCAATCAGCTATGACGGAATAATTCAACCACCATCGGGACGGGGTGGTTGGGTACAACTCGTTCCGACAATTTGCCGTTGTTTGAACGAAGAATAATTTCGCCGCCATCGCCGAGACTGCACAAACAAATTCACGCTGCGCTGTCATCACCGGGACGCCTGTTATACCGTACTACGGAAGCCCCCGAGCGCTCCGACGCAGTCGTGCTACCAACCAGCTCAGTCGTCCCGGCCCTGCGTTCGGAAGTCGTGAGGGGGTCTTCCGAACTCCCTTCTCAGGCGAGTATTTTGCTTTAAATGACGATCCGCTCCCTGAACACCTTTTGGTTTCTAGCGTGCCATCGGGTACAACTCGTTCCAACAATTTGCCGTTGTTTGAACGACGAATAATTTCACCGCCATCGCCGGGACTGCACAAACAAATTCACGCTGCGCTGCCATCACCGGGACGCCTGTTATACCGTACTACGGAAGCCCCCGAGCGCTCTGTCGCAGTCGTGCTACCAGCCAGCGACCAGCTCAGTCGTCCCGGCCCTGCGTTCGGAGGTCGTGAGGGGGTCTTCCGAACTCCCTTCTCAGGCTAGTAGTTTGCTTTAAATGACGATCCGCTCCCTGAAAACCTTTTGGTTTCTAGCATACCATCGGGTACATCACGCCCCTTCGGCATGTCGGCACGATTGCCACGTGGCGCTGGCGATTTACGGCTATACTACCAAAACGTCAGAGGGCTAAGGACGAAAATCGAGGATTTGTACTTGGCTGCTCTTGACGGCGACTACGATATTTATGTTCTGACGGAAACTTGGCTTGATGATCGTATTACATCGATGCAGCTCTTCGGGGATTCTTATGCGGTTTATCGCGCGGATCGAAGCGCACATAACAGTGTTCATGGTCGTGGCGGGGGAGTTTTGATCGCTGTTTCTTCCGCACTAGCCTCCTGTGAATTTGGTGTGGATAGTTCATCAAGCATTGAAGTTGTTTGGACGAAGATTACTACGCAGACGAAAAGCTACTTTATTGGAGCTGTTTACATTCCTCCTGAAAAGCGACTTGACTGCACTATTACGCAGCTCCATCTCGACTCTATATAACACGCTTCTCCTCAGGCAGATGCAAACGATGTGATAATAGTTCTTGGTGATTTCAACCAACCAGGACTGATGTGGGTTTCTTCTGGACAAGGGTACGCTTACCCTAACCCGTTATCCTCGACAACAAATCCTGCCAGCCGCTTACTTCTGGACGGGATGGCTTTTCACAGACTAAATCAAGTAAGCACGATTTCCAACCATCAATCCCGTTTTCTTGACCTTGTGTTCGTCAGTGAGAATGCTTTGCCTGAGTGTTCTGTTAGTGAAGCTTCCAGTGTTATCGTTCCTTTGGATAACTATCATCCCGCATTAGAAATATCCATTTCCATCATTAGTTCACCACAAATAAGAAGATTTAGCTGTGAATCGTCGTAATTGCACCCTATCGCTGATTGACTGGAGTGTATTACTTGATCAAGTTGATGTAAATGCTGCCGTCGATCTCTATAACCGATTACTCATTGACTGTGTTGAAAAATCCGTGCCAGAATATCAACCTCCCAAGAAGCCTCCATGGTCTAACGCCATGCTTCGGAATCTGAAATGCACCCGTGCCAAAGCCCTACGTGCGTACACAAATCGTCGATGCCCTATTCTCAAGCGCTTTTTCGCACTCGCCAGCAATGATGTACAAAGGATATGTGAACCGCATCCAACAAAACTTACGACGAAATCCGAAGGGATTCTGGGCTTTTGTTAAAACGAAGAGAAAGTAACGGGTCTTCCATCTACAATGGCGAAGTAGCGACTACAACGGCGGAAAAATGCTCCCTATTTGCCAGCTACTTTTCAAGTGTCTTCACGACTGATGTGCCATCTGCCATCGAGCTCGATAACGCGACCCGTGATGTTCCCATTGGTGCAGTGGATATGGATGTGTTCACTATTTCAGTACAATCGGTTCTCTCTGCTATACGGAAAACAAAATCGTCTTATGCTCCAGGACAAAGTGCTATGCCGTCGGCTGTTCTGAAAAAATGTTCCGATATCTTGGCGATCCCACTGACGCACCTTTTCAATGTGTCGCTTCAGCAGCAAAAATTTCCCGATGATTGGAAGTTTTCAGTTATGTTTCCGGTTCATAAGAAAAATGACAAAAGCAACATCGTGAACTACCGGGGAATCACTTCGCTGAGAGTTGAGTCGAAAATCTTCGAAGCGCTTATTAACGAGGTGCTGTTTTTTGCTAGTAAACATTACATAAGCCCTTGTCAGCACGGATTCTTCCCTGGTCGATCGATTGAGACGAATTTAGTTAGCTTCACATTGTTTTGCATTGAAAACATATCCAGGAAACTCCAGGTGGACACGGTCTACACAGATCTTAAGGCCGCTTTCGACACAGTTAACCATGAGATACTGCATGCAAAGCTTGATACACTAGGATGTACCTCGAGTTTCTGCCACTGGCTTCGATCCTACCTTGTTCACCGCGAGTGCGTCGTGCAAATTGGTGACAACGTGTCTGAATCTTTTTGTAATAATTCAGGAGTTCCCCAAGGTAGTACACTAGGTCCATTACTATTTTCATTATTCGTGAATGATGCGGTCTTTCTTCTAATGCGTGGAGGGAAACTATTTTTCGCCGATGACTTGAAGATATTTCTTGTGATAAGGAATGAAGCCGATTGCCGTGAGTTACAGTGTCTCATTGATACATTTTACAATTGGTGTCAAAGAAACATGTTGATCCTTTGTGTTACGAAATGTTTTGTCATCAGTTTTCATCGTACAAGAGACATGCTTAATTTTAACTACAACATTGCCGGAACTCAGCTGCAACGCGTTGACCACGTGAAAGATCTAGGTGTTATTCTCGATGAAAGGCTAACTTATACCAATCACCTGTCAGCGACCATCGACAAAGCAAATCGACTTCTAGGTATTATGTTCAAAATTTCTAGCGAATTCCGGGATCCTCTGTGTTTCAAGGCTTTATATTGCTCACTGGTGCGCTCGCAGTTGGAATTTGCAAACATCGTCTTGTGCCCTTATCATGCAACGTGGAAAAAAGGATTGAAGCTGTCCAGCGAAAATTTATACGATATGCTTTACGTCAATTGCCTTGGAATGATCCGTTGAACCTGCCACCATATGAGAACCGTTGCAGACTATTAGGACTACATACTTTGCAAGAACGTAGACATACTTCGCAGGCCATTTTCATTTCAAAGCTTCTGTTGGCTGAGTATGATGTTCCCGATCTCCTTGGACAAATCAACCTCTACGCCCCAACCCGTGTTCTTCGCCCTCGGACATTACTACACATCGAAATGCGAAACACCAACTACGCTGCTAATAGTCCGATTTTGGCGATGGTTCGTCGCTTCAACGAGCTTGCCGAGCACTTCGACCTCAATTATAATTCATCACAATTTCGTCACCGTTTACTGTTACATTAGGTTAATTATTTTTAGTTTAGTTCATTAAGACTTAGTGTCAGATGAACACAAATTTTAAATACAAATACAAATACAAATAAAATCTGAACATGTCCAGCGAACAACAGTAACCCAACCAAACATTTGAATGTAACGCCATGTATATAGTCGGGACGATCTAGTTTTGTGGAAACACAAATTGTTTCATGGATACGAGGTTTATTACTTATAATTTTAGGAACTTTGTCACGGTTTTCGTTAATCATTCAGTTCACGAAATAGCGATCATTTTTTCATGGATTTATAATCGGATTTTTTCCGTGTAGGCACTACTTCAATGGGGATTGTATTCATGCTCTTTTTATTTTGTGTTAATCGTTCATGTTTTTTCCATTGATGCTTTTTCTTGTTTGCTGTCCAACCTTCTCGGTATATCTGACCTGCTCAGATCTGCTGCAAATATCGTCATCTGTTGAGACATGGACCGATCCAGAGATGTCGACCATAATAATTTACATCTCTTTACAACCACCTTCGCAGGGTTTCTTATCCTTCTTGGCGTTAGTCGTTCCTATTTATTTGCTAGCTGCTGCTGAGAATTTTTCGGCGACGGTATTCCTCCCGATACCGATGACCATTTTCGCGGGCCATTTAGCGATCAGTCACTCCGATGGAGAGATCATCGGCAATAAATAATAATAACGATATCTTGATTTTCTCTGACATCATGATTTTTCCTTAATCACATTGCTAGTCCGCTGACCGACCTTTGCTGTGAAGCTGATCTACTTACAACTAGTGCTAATATCGAAACATGCCGAAACATGAACTGATCCAGAGATGCCGACCAACATAACGTACACTTCTTACCAGCCACCTTCGCGAGATTTCTTCCTTGGTTTTTTCAACGACTTGTTTCTAGAGTGACCGAACTCGAATGACACGGCTCGCTGTATAATTTCATCTCTGAACAGGGAGTTTATAATATTTTGAAAGCAATTCAAAACCCCCATGGGAGGGGTTTGAACCCCCAAAACCCTCCCCTTGCGCACGGGCCTGGATGTGAAGTTTCCCAACTAACTTTTTTGAATGTTTTTGGACAAAAAACTAACAAGTAATTTCGACATTTCTTTCGAAAGTTCAATTTAATTGAATGCTTGTTTGTGTTTTAAAAACCCCAAAACAACATGAACGTAATTGTAAATGCCCTAATCTGGCGGTTCAATGGCTAAAGCCTTAGATGACCTTAAAAGTCACTCGGCGTATGCTCGAACCCCAGCCAGAAGGAACTCTTAGTGATAAGTAGGGTCGCAATAGTAACCCTGCAATCGCACTGTAAAATAATGTTAGTACCAAGGTATTATTTTTGATAGTGAATTATTTAACTCAACGATAAAGTTGTAATGGACTGTTCACGACACACAACTTGTTCTATGTAGTATGAAAATATTTAGATCAAAATACTATTCTACCGTATAACTAATCTTACTAATTTCAAAGATCTTTCCATACTTACTGGTCGGTGTCCAACTGGACATACTGGCTCATAGTACCAGTGCATTACTTGCGGTATAAATCAGTTTCGTTAACATTTTGTCTATATAATATGATAATAAGATGGTAATAATATATACCCTGATCAGGAGGTAAGAAATAGGAAAATCACTGGTTCCAATAGCTAGTCTGTTCTGTCGAGTCTCGACCTAGATAGACGCTTTGTGTTAGTAGAAGTAGTTCTTCAGCTCTAAACTTTGGGATTTCACTTAGATATCCGTTGAAATAACTGTTCAAGTTACGTACCGAAATTTGGCACGTTGATTTTTTTTACGATTTTGAATATAACCATATTTTGCATAGTTCAAAAAACCAAACCTCATATTCGTGGATTCAATACTTTCTGGTCTATCAACTATTACTTGAAAGGAATCGTTATGTTAAAAAACGTGGTATTTTGAAAACCGTGCAAAAGTTTGGGCAAAAAATAAACAGGCAACACGCTATACGATTTTAGGAAAAATCCGCCCATGTGCCAGAGGTGAATAATCATTAGATTGATTTAAGCAAACTGATTGCTAGCATATATTCATAGCATAAAGTCATAAAGCTCAAAAGAAATATAGTACGTAGTTTATGAAACGAGATCATGATTTATTATAAGGGTGCAATATTTTGGCGCTTCTTGTAGCTAGTATGAGTAATTTAATAATTTTTTTTATAAATTTATAGTATCAATTGGAAAGAAATCGAGATTCGAGTGTGTATCTTCGTCGCGAGCGGTTGACTCTTGTAGAGCTCCCTTCGAGTCGGTTAATATTCATTATTTTCGGCGCAGTTTACTGCCTCCCGGTTATAGAAAGTGTCAATAAGGGTGCAATTTAACGATTATACAAAGTTAAGTGGCTTATAAAAGCATTTTCGGCATATTTTTGAGTGACGCGAGTGGTGACAGTTTGTGAAAATCGAATTCCGGCAAATGAAAAAATATATTTTCCTCGCATTACGGGCCGTCGATTCCCGATGCAAGGACAATAAAAGTTCACAGAAAACATCTAGAAACACAGTGTATATTCTAAAAATAGTGAAAAATGGTTTTTCAGAGAAAAAAATTCAATCCGAAAAGTGAAAAAAGATACGGCAATAAGAAAAATTAGCATATTCAAATAATTGGCGTTTCACCAGCGACTAGCGACTACCAGGTGTCGCCCCAAAATTCTTCGCCCGAAAAATAGGTGGCAAACCAGCCACTCCAGCTCAGCTAATTTCGTCCGCGTCCCTTGTCACCTATGTTTTATTGGGTGTTTCATAGGCGGTGCTATCTTTGGAAATGAGCCGCCTTGGATATTCAACTGTTTTTTTTACTTTCTTATTTTATTGCGTATGAGGAGAGGTTTTGATTCTTTAATATTCGGGAACACGTATCTGCCGGTCGGCAAACTTTTCTTTGGACTGAGCAAACTAATTTCTATGTTTCTTTAGAGTTTGTTTCACCAACTGGGGAACTGATCCAAAGAGCATTCAATGTGCTTAGGGAAGACACATGGCCTTATTTGAGTAGAATGATGACTTCAATCATGTATAGGGTTTGAGAATTGACAATTCGCGGGGGGAGTCGGGGATCGGTAGGCAATTACCTTCAGTTATGTCAGCACGAAGAATAAGTGTTTTGCTGTCATGTTCATTCAGCTTTCAATTCTATCTCATGCCTCCACGCGAGTCTAAGTTTATTAATGGCATTTGGTCTTTAGACCGGCGACGACTGGGTGCTATCAGCCTTCTGCCAATAGTAGCAGAATGAGAGGGTGCGAACAGATCTAGCGGAGAAAACAATACCGTCCAAACGAATAGTTGTTGGGAAATCAGCTCCAATAAGACTTTAACTTGACTAGTATCGATGATCGCGGGTCAATACGTACTGAAAATTCGCCGCGTCTGTTTTAATGAATCTAATTTCAAGTTCCGTTATTGGTGGCAAGCCCGTGCATCAGGTTAACGAGCCTCTGTATTTCCCTTTAATGTTCGATATAATCGTTCGTATACGTGTATTTCGCAAACAATCCGATATTCGAAATTGGAAATACTTTCGTTGATTTATAACATCTCGAGCTATCATAACTCTTTGTGTGTATAACGTGTTATCACTCGGTAGTTTGCAACCCAAAAAATATATTGTGGAGAAGTTATAGCGAAATTAGTCTAAATAATGTGGCAATAAATAGTGATCCGGCCTATTATGCAGATAAGATTAGCTTTTCTAGGCAATACTCCCACGATCGGCTGTGTGGAGTTAAAATTGCTTTTGTTTAGAAAACATAGGATACTCTCGGTAGCCGGCTACCCAGTGTTTAAAAAGAACCAAAGACTAAACAAGATCTTCTTTTTCGAGCGATCGTGTTCTCGAAAACTTACTAAACTACTACCTAATGAACTATGTACAGGTCGCATCGCTTGCATGGAGCGAATCCTAGAACACCAACTTCGCGACACCTATGGAAGAGTGTGATGAACCTTCTGTATAAGATTCCTCATTTTATTCAAACGATCACCGGGTAAAATCAGCACCGACACGATAGAAACCACAAAAAATTCGTCGCGTGATTGAATATTATTAAGAAATATAAGCAGTGCTCCTTATAGCCGGCTTTCCGGAGTTCAAGTTGCTTATTTTGCTAATCGTATTAATACAACAAATGATAAATTTCCCACATTCTCGGCAGCCGGCTGCCCAGAGCAATTATTACATGATAACGCCACTGGCACACTTACTAACAACTCTCCCATTCCCGTGATACATGTGGAGATGCAGAGGATTCCTCGGTCTCTAGTAGCAACATGTATCGGACTAACATTCCTTCCTTTCCCAGAAGATCTGCATTCGGACGTGGCCGGCGTCGGTATTGATCAGCATGCAGGGATCAGAATAGATTGTACAATGTGGCTCATCATGTTATTCCCAAGCATGTTGTTCCAATGAACATTTTGCAACCTAATTTGGTTCTGGTCAATAACGGAGTAGCAACTACGGGCGATCTCTTATGCTTATGCTTATGCTTATGCTTTAGTATCAATTGGAAAGAAATCGGCAATCGAAGCTTTTAGTAGATTTCTCCACAAACGAAGCTTTATCTGTGAGTTCTAAAATACAAAAGTTACCAATGATGTAACGCAAAATTTTCATTTTTTTTACCCCCTCCCTCTTGTCAGGATTATTGGTTATTTCCTTGGTAAATAAGTCACGAATAAGATGTCCAATGTTTTTTTCTTCGGTAGAAATACATTTGGTATGTTTCAGGTCACCTTTTTACACCATATTTTACTAAATGTTGAAATTTTTCATTGTCCCTCCCTCAATACAAGTGTGACATGATTTATAATTAGCCCCTACACCAAGCTTTCGGGTAGTACTAATTTAGCACAAACCCTGTGCTTTTCTACTGCGCAGAACAAGCTACGATATAATGCGTACGACGGGAAAATTGAAAAACGCTGTTATGAAGTTTTTCAAATCAAGTTTTATTTGCTACCATTAGTTTTCTCGGATTCTTACGAATCCATTGGTATACTATACTTGGGTAGTTTTATGGGAAAAGCGAAAGAAAAAGCGGGTTGAAGAAATCATTCATTTCTTTCGCGTGCACGCATACATTCATATGAGTATCGTATATGCGTATTATATTGATATCCTCAATTCTGCAGATAAGAAGAAAAAGAAGCCCGACGGGGGCCTTAAATGCTTTTTTTAGGATTACCATATAGATAAATATGTTCAAATATTTTAGATTTCGATGTACGTGTATCGATATTTCGGTATTTCCATTAGAAATAACGAAATATCTGCTTTTAATACAACCTATCAGAAGATAGTCAAAATTGTAGCATTTGTATAACCAGTCTAAAGTGTATTCTACTTCACTACTTATGTCTCTGACATTACCCACCCATCTTTTTTACGCCAAAACGGCAATTTTAGGTCATTAGTATCTTTGGAGAATTTGATGGATGTAATATGGCCTTTCTTTTGGTATTATTTTTTTGCTGATTAATCCACCTATGAGTGAGATATTTTTATAAATTTTCTTGGAAATGATTGTATTGAAATGATGTCGTCAGCAAGTTTATAGCTCTTACTTTTGCGAATAACTTCACTGAAGACATCAAATATCTATTTTGAATACTTTAAAAGTTATGGCTTGTTGTTTGTGGATTACCCTTTGTCGCTTATTTATTGTTCAATATAGTAGTAAAGCATATAAATTAGCCAAATATTATTTCGATAAAACGAATTTCGTAATTCCTTTTTCTATCTACAATCACAAGAAATAACCGCCGAACAATTCCAAGTTGTCTACGAGGAACTTGATGACTTATCGATGCAAAAAAATTTATTTGCACGAACCTGATGACTGAAAAGTTTCTAAGTTACAAACATCGGATCGATCTGAAACATATCTTAGAAAATGAAAAGCTATATAAATAACACCAAGCAACGGCGTAGCCAAGAGAAGGCTTCGGGATTCAACCCCACTCCTTGCCACCCACCCAAATTGGGTTGATGAGAATAATTCATTGATGCTGACTGACTTCATTCAATATTACAATAATAATTATCAAATATTGATAACCTGTCCTTGTAAATATCATGAGGACTTTTGACAAGTTGTGGGAATGGGATCCTGGCCTGCTACTGATCTATTGGTCTTGATCTAACAGTTGTCTAATCACATCAATATCAAATACCTGCCTGAAAACATTCCAATAGACACTCATTCCAGAGTTCTGAAATCAATCATAATCCCCAGATTTCCTATCATATTGAGCTCACTTTTGAATGTATGTACTGTAATATGGAAGCGAAATTGGAAACACAGAAACATGAAACATAGAGCTGCTCACCGAAAAATTGCACAGCATTCAACATTTGCTGAACAAGTCTTTATTTTGAGAATGCGTAGAGTTGAGACGAAAACGTAATATGATTAATAACGAGGATAACGCTTTCCGAATGTAGAGTAAAACTTATGAAAAATGGCGTTTTCCGTTCGACTCTAGCAGGTCCTGATCAATTTTGATGAGCTTTTAATTTTTGTTGTGTTACCAATTACATGAATAGGTAAAATAAATGTTCGCAAACAGTAATTTAAGGTCAAGATTACATCATTTTGCAACCGCCAATTCCGGAGGCTCAGTATCTTTTACAAATTTTACAAACGTTAAACAGTTTTATATCCGCTAAGAAGTATTTGTGGAGAATTTACTCTTCAAACAAATCTAGTTCGGGACTTAATGTCTTCAGAAAAATTTTGGGGAGTGCTATTACAAACCGCTTTGTTGAAAACATGAAGGCTCCGTGTGTTCAGGATATCAACATATTTTAGGCTAATTGTGCCTTTAAAATAAATTATTATGATTTTACTGTTTATGATCTTCTATTATTTATAACCAAATAAAATTTACATTTTATCCAAAGCTTGAGTTTATGAAGTTTGCAATAAAAAGTTGTTTAAGATAAAAAAGATAGATTAAGAATCATTTCGTAATTATTATTTTAAAATTCGATATACTTCCTATACGTAGTATTCATTCCTGCAAATAAAGTTGTTTTAAATGATAGTCTCAACAAATTCGCTAAAGAAATGAACTCTGTTAATTTTTTTTGAAAAAATTATTCTCCATAATTTTAAAACTTCACTAACGGTTTCGGAAATAAGCCATTTGGAGATTAAGTTCCATTATCACCAAACCCCCACCAAACAGAATTTCTAGCTACGGCGCTGACCCTAAGTAAGTAGAAACAAAGTCGTTCTACACTCGTCCACAGGAAACTTCTTCGAATACTGCCTATTTATTACAATACAGTGAAGACCCCATTTAATTAGCCCCCGATTTTGTCAGTCTCATATAAAAATACGTTTGATGGGCTATAGCGAACGAACAAGGCTGAATTTGAGTAAACCCTTTCTTGAGCATATTTTTCTTACCTTATATATGCAAAAATAAAAAAAATCGCTTTTTTAAATTTGCGCTAGAAGGCCCCTTTAAGACAAATTTATACTATATAATCAGAAATAGTAATCAGACTAGATTAAGGGAAGGGAAGAATATTTTAACAGCTTCAGTTTATTGTAAAGAAGGCAAGAAATATGTAATGTTTCAAAAGTTTTTCTTCCATTTAATTCCACTATGTTTTTATAGTTAGATGCACTTGCACTTCACTATTTAACAGATACCGGTATTTCGATTACTACTTGTAATCTTCTTCAGTGTTTGTATCAGACTGATACAAACACTGAAGAAGATTACAAGTAGTAATCGAAATACCGGTATCTGTTAAATAGTGAAGTGCAAGTGCATCTAACTATAAAAACATAGTGGAATTAAATGGAAGAAAAACTTTTGAAACATTACGTACATTCCACTAAGACCTCCGTTCGCGTACATATAGAAGAAATATGTTCCGATTTAGTCAATGTCAGCTTAAAATACACCATGAGGCTGATAAGAACGAGTCTTCACTGTATTTATTATTTACTGTGTCCCAATCAATCATAATCCCCAGATTTCCTATCATATTGAGCTCACTTTTGAATGTATGTACTGTAATATGGAAGCGAAGTTGGAAACACAGAAACATGAAACATAGAGCTGCTCACCGAAAAATTGCACAGCATTCAACATTTGCTGAACAAGTCTTTATTTTGAGAATGCGTAGAGTTGAGACGAAAACGTAATATGATTAATAACGAGGATAACGCTTTCCGAATGTAGAGTAAAACTTATGAAAAATGGCGTTTTCCGTTCGACTCTAGCAGGTCCTGATCAATTTTGATGAGCTTTTAATTTTTGTTGTGTTACCAATTACATGAATAGGTAAAATAAATGTTCGCAAACAGTAATTTAAGGTCAAGATTACATCATTTTGCAACCGCCAATTCCGGAGGCTCAGTATCTTTTACAAATTTTACAAACGTTAAACAGCTTTATATCCGCTAAGAAGTATTTGTGGAGAATTTACTCTTCAAACAAATCTAGTTCGGGACTTAATGTCTTCAGAAAAATTTTGGGGAGTGCTATTACAAACCGCTTTGTTGAAAACATGAAGGCTCCGTGTGTTCAGGATATCAACATATTTTAGGCTAATTGTGCCTTTAAAATAAATTATTATGATTTTACTGTTTATGATCTTCTATTATTTATAACCAAATAAAATTTACATTTTATCCAAAGCTTGAGTTTATGAAGTTTGCAATAAAAAGTTGTTTAAGATAAAAAAGATAGATTAAGAATCATTTCGTAATTATTATTTTAAAATTCGATATACTTCCTATACGTAGTATTCATTCCTGCAAATAAAGTTGTTTTAAATGATAGTCTCAACAAATTCGCTAAAGAAATGAACTCTGTTAATTTTTTTTGAAAAAATTATTCTCCATAATTTTAAAACTTCACTAACGGTTTCGGAAATAAGCCATTTGGAGATTAAGTTCCATTATCACCAAACCCCCACCAAACAGAATTTCTAGCTACGGCGCTGACCCTAAGTAAGTAGAAACAAAGTCGTTCTACACTCGTCCACAGGAAACTTCTTCGAATACTGCCTATTTATTACAATACAGTGAAGACCCCATTTAATTAGCCCCCGATTTTGTCAGTCTCATATAAAAATACGTTTGATGGGCTATAGCGAACGAACAAGGCTGAATTTGAGTAAACCCTTTCTTGAGCATATTTTTCTTACCTTATATATGCAAAAATAAAAAAAATCGCTTTTTTAAATTTGCGCTAGAAGGCCCCTTTAAGACAAATTTATACTATATAATCAGAAATAGTAATCAGACTAGATTAAGGGAAGGGAAGAATATTTTAACAGCTTCAGTTTATTGTAAAGAAGGCAAGAAATATGTAATGTTTCAAAAGTTTTTCTTCCATTTAATTCCACTATGTTTTTATAGTTAGATGCACTTGCACTTCACTATTTAACAGATACCGGTATTTCGATTACTACTTGTAATCTTCTTCAGTGTTTGTATCAGACTGATACAAACACTGAAGAAGATTACAAGTAGTAATCGAAATACCGGTATCTGTTAAATAGTGAAGTGCAAGTGCATCTAACTATAAAAACATAGTGGAATTAAATGGAAGAAAAACTTTTGAAACATTACGTACATTCCACTAAGACCTCCGTTCGCGTATATATTGAAGAAATATGTTCCGATTTAGTCAATGTCAGCTTAAAATACACCATGAGGCTGATAAGAACGAGTCCTCACTGTATTTATTATTTACTGTGTCCCACATTAATAGGTACATCCCATTTTCTGAGCATATTTTCTTTCAATTGCATCGAACTGCACCAATTTTTTGATAATTTTCAAGGGGTTATTTTATCGACTTCTTCCAACATTTTGGTGAACATATTCCTATTCGTGCGATAGTTTATGTTAAAAGGGCTTCCTAAATTAATTGGTATACTTAAGCGCTTATATGTTGCGGATTGAGAAAATAAAGATATTTTCAGCCTTTTTTTCCTACACGATATTACAAAAAGATTATTAAACAACTTTCCCTAATAAGGTTGTAAAAATTAAAAAGTATTTGAGAATTATGAATAGCTTTAGTAAACGGAATAGTGGCCGTAGCTCCACAACGCAGTTTATTTTTCATGGCTTGCGGTGACTGTATCGATTTTGTTGGCTATTTTCGGCAAATTTGAGACTAAGAGAAACGAAAGCAATGAAATTGAAAGACGGATAGCCGGCGTCGGCGGTAAAACATGATGATGAGTTATGTTCTACCATAGACCTTGCGGTAGACTTGGGTGAAACGCCCAACTCCTACTCTGCAGAAGGCAAAAAATTCTTCACATTTCCTTTCGATCATGCCCATATGAGCCAGCCTAGTTCTAGTTTTCCGTTCTAAGTTTATAACTGATTCGCTCTAGAATACCTATCCGTCTTTCAATTTCTTTGCTTTCGTTTCTCTTAGTCTCAAATTTGCCGAAAATAGCCAACAAAATCGATACAGTAGAACCTTGCGGCAATTAAAACATAGTAACATATGACTTGCGGTGAGCACGATTTCTCGATTTGCTGAACTGAATATTATGGAATAGAAGTTAGTTTTTAGAATTCTTTACAGATTGAACCCGCCGAAAATCGCGCAAATGGCTCGGAATGAGACCCGCTGGTGCCCTAAGACGATTTCGTTAGATTTTCAGAGCAGCGTACACAAAGTGCACTAACACAAGTGACGGAAGGTTATCGAAAAGTTTGGTAGAAACGAAAATTCCAGTGATGATGATGGTTTTCTTTAACGGGTTTCGAGAGTTTTTTATTTGTTCTTTGGCATTAGGATAATAATTCAAATCAAAGATACTACTGGGAAGTCACTTTTAGAAAAAATCGATATCGAAGTCCCACATTAACAGGTACATCCCATTTTCTGATGATATTTTCTTTCAATTGCATCGAACTACACCAATTTTTTGATAATTTTCAAGGGGTTATTTTATCGACTTCTTCCAACATTTTGGTGAACATATTCCTGTTCGTGCGATAGTTTATGTTAAAAGGGCTTCCTAAATTAATTGGTATACTTAAGCGCTTATATGTTGCGGATTGAGAAAATAAAGAAATTTTCAGCCTTTTTTTCCTACACGATATTACAAAAGCTTATTAAACAACTTTCCCTAATAAGGTTGTAGAAAATTAAAAAGTATTTGAGAATTATGAATAGCTTTAGTAAACGGAATAGTGGCCGTAGCTCCACAACGCAGTTTATTTTTCATGACTTGCGGTGAGCACGATTTCTCGAATTGCTGAACTGAAAATTATGAAATAGAAGTTAGTTTTTAGAATTCTTTACAGATTGAACCCGCCGAAAATCGCGCAAATGGCTCGGAATGAGACCCGCTGGTGCCCTAAGACGATTACGTTAGATTTTCAGAGCAGCGTACACCCAGTGCACTAACACAAGTGACGGAAGGTTATCGAAAAGTTTGGTAGAAACGAAAATTCCAGTGATGATGATGGTTTTCTTTAACGGGTTTCGAGAGTTTTTTATTTGTTCTTTGGCATTAGGATAATAATTCAAATCAAAGATAGGGTGATAAGCCTATTTTGGCACCATTAGGGAGAGGGTCGCACTATTTTTTGAACAACTTTAAAAGAAGCCATATTATCTATAACCTTTCTCAGAATAAAGTATCAGTGTACTGTTTCTTAAACATCTATATAATGCTTATTTAGCAGAATTGCCTCAATTTTCAGCATAAATGAAAATAAATGTTCCATTCTGTGCATCTATTCCCACCTCAACGATTCAATTATCGCCTCATGGGTGTGCCAATTTCCACCTCATCGAAAAACAATCTAGTTGAAACGCAATGCCTCATATTCCATTTGCGTCGATTCTAACTAGATATCCAGATCATGGACGCCAACGTGTGATTTGTAAAACGAATCATTCTGCTTTTTTCAGCCGATCAAAACAAACGTAAACATCACGCACATCAATGAAACTCATCAGCTGTTAGTAGAAGAGCACCCAGAATTGCGCACACAGAAAAAAAACATTCGAAGGTTAGCAACTGGAATGACAAGTTTCACATCACACATTGCTTTCTCCCGATCCGAATTGTATGTGCAGATGAAAATAAAATATCTGCAATCAACAATTAGTTGAATAACTTGAAATAATTGATTACTTATACCTGAAATTGCATTACATCATATTTACAAGTTCATGTATTGGTTTGGCCGCACTGGTGATTCTTTTCTGTATGATGGATGCAAAAAGTTGGTTTTGATTGTGGTAGTGTATCAGCAAAACATGCCAATAATAGGAACCCCCGTATTTAGTTTTATCCTATTATAACACTAGGCCTATTCTAGTGTTTGACGAGTGATTTTAAAGTGAAATTACCGTAAAAAGGTTCTCCAGCTAAAATAAAGGTATGTATCAGTGCAATGTTTAGTATATTTGTGCCGGAATAACGAGATATGAGGCGGTAAATGATGGCTCGTAAGTGTTTATTTTGCTAAGCGCCGTTGCATCCAGTTTCGGTTCACTACGTGAGTGAGGCGGATTAGTAGATATTTCAATAAGGTGATTTTGTTTTAATTAAAAGTTGGATTTAGAGGATAGTTCTAAATACATATGTGCACAACAAATAAAGAATATAACTATAGCTTATTTTTTCTCACCTGTTTTAGCCAAATCGATAGTGTCATTATCTCATATGCTTGGTTCGAAACCAAGGGGTACGAAATAGGGTCACAATAGGCTCTACTGCCATAATAGGCACATCACCCTACTACTGGGAAGTCATTTTTAGAAAAAATCGATATCGAAGTAAAGTTTGAACTATGCACGCATGCACTTCAGAGGTAGCGTGATATCAAGAGCTACAATTTCAGTTTTTAGTTCTCTGCATGTGTTATCAAAAACATCGCGAAACATAAAGTTCTGAATATTTTCAATCGATATAATATCAGAAGAGAGTGATAACAGTTATAAGAAATGTCTCATCACACTGCTAGGTGGATTAAAAACGTTTTACATTTCTTATAAAAGATATGTATAGAATTCGCTCAAACTTTCAAGATTTTTTCCGAGGCCCGGAGGGCCAAGTCTTATATACCAATGGACTCAGCTCTAAGATTTGGGACAATGTGTGTGTGTGTGTGTGTGTGTGTGTGTGTGTGTGTGTGTGTGTGTAACGGACAAACTCTCATGCGTGTTTGTCAGCAATGGCTCAACCGAGCTTATCCAAACCAACTTTAAATGAAAGACCTATCAGCCAGACAGAACGCCATTAATTTGTTTTTGATTCTGATGTTTAGTTTCCAATATATAAATGTTTGAATGTGTAAAAATGGCGTTTTTTGCAGTTTTTTAAAAATTATCTACCGAAATTGACAACACAGATTAACATTATTTTTAGACAGCTTATACGAATACCTTTCGAACAAGCTATAAATTGTTGAAATTGGACTATTATCAAAAGAGATATTTAACATTAAATACGGGCGAAAGATTTTTATTATTTCCCATGGCCAGAAATATGACCGAAAACATGTAATCTATTATTAACGCCAAAACGGCTAACTTTAGGTCAATAGTATCTTCGGAGAATTTAATGGAGACAATATGTTCTTTCTTTTAGTATTGTGCTGTTGCTGATTAATCCCCATACGAGTGAGTTATTTTCATAAATTTTCTTGGAAGTGATTGTATTGAAATGATGCCTTCAGCAAATTTGTAGCTTTTACTTTTGCGAATAACTTTACTGAAGACATCAAATACATATTTCGAATACTTTTAAAGTTATGGCTTGTTGTTTGTGGATTACCCTTTGTCGTCTATTTATTGTTCAATACAGTAATAATACATTTGAATAAGCCAAACATTATTTCGACAAAACGAATTTTGTATTTCATTTTTCTATCTCTAACCGCTAGAAATAATCACCGAACAATTCCAAGTTCTCTGAAAGGAACTTAATAACTTATCATTGCAAAAATGTTTATTTGCGCGAATCTTCTGAATGCAATTTTTCTAACTTACAACCATCGGATCGATCTGAAACATATCTTGGAAAATGAAAAGCTATATAAATAACTCCAAGCAACGGCGTAGCCAAGAGAAGGTTCTGGGGTTCAACAACACCTTCCCTCCAGCCCACCCAAAAAAAAATTGGATTGAAGTTAAAAATTTATTGATGCTGACTGATTTAATTCAATATTACAATAAGAGTTATCTGATCCGTACATTGATAACCTGTCGCTGTGAACATCATGAGGACTTTTGATTGATTATCGGAATGGGGTCCTGATATGTAACTGATCTATTTGTCTTGATTTCCCAGTTGTCTAATAGCATCAATATAAATTAACTGACTGAAAACATTCCAATAGAAAATTCCAGAGTTCTGAAATCAATCATATTCCTCAGATTTCCTTTCATATTGAGCTCGCTTTTGAATAGATTAACTGTAATAAGGATCTTTATTTAATAGGAAGCGAAGTTAAAATTGATTTAATGTCAACAATGAAACATGTGAAACTGCTCACCAAAATATTGCATAACTTTCAACATTTGCTAAAAATGTTTTGGCCTTTCTCATTCTCTCTAATAATCGGTAATTTAATCGCGGTCCGGAGGGCAGAGTGTCATATGCCATTCGACTCAGTTCGTCGAGATAGGAAAATGTCTGTGTGTATGTATGTATGTGTGTACTTGGAAAGAAATGTCACCTCTGTTTCTCAGAGATGGCTGGACCGATTTGCACAAACTCAAATGAAAGGTACAACCTTCCCATCGGCTGCTATTGAATTTTGTATTGATTGGACTTCCGGTTCTGGAGTTACGGGTTGAAGAGTGCGATCACGCAACAAATTCCCATATAAACTGAAATGAAAAATTCTCAAAGGGGGGAGTAAGGCAAAATTTCAAAATCAAATTTGTATTTTTGATGCCAAATGATTTTAAAATGCATGAAACATTGAGATTTGATGTAAAGTCGAACAAAAAATTTTATGTTAACTCGAAAAATGCAGAGCATTGTGCACCCACTGCATTAACGCAATTGGCAGAAGTTTATCGAAAAGTTTCGTGAAAATTAAAATTTCAGTAATGATGATGATTTTCCCAAACGGTTCTGTTTCGAGAGGTTTTTATTTGTTCTTTGGCATTAGGATTAGCGATAATCATTGAAATCAAGGATACTACTGGGAGATCACTTTTAGAAAAAGTCGATGTCGAAATAAAGTTTGAACTATGCACATCAGTAGAGATGGTCGGGTTCGGGTTTTTGGACCCGAAACCCGGACCCGACCCGAACCCGACGGATTTCGGGTCGGGTTCTATAAATTTAAGCTTCTCGGGTTCGGGTCGGGTTCCGGGTTTTCAAATTTGGAAATCTCGGGTTCGGGTCGGGGCCGGGTTTTTGCAATTTTGAACTTTCGGACTCGGGTCGGGTTCGGGTTTTTCAAATTAGAAATTATCGGGGTCGGGTCGGGTTCGGGTTTTGAACAAAACAACCCAACCATTTCTTGATGCACTTGGCGTCTGTACACAAAATCCAGTCTCTTTTTGTAGTAGTGTATTATACTTCTTGATACGAATGGATAACACATATAACCGCACTAAAAGTTAGCACATTTGAATCGCTAGAATTCGTCGTTGTTTTCTGGTGCTCAAATATTGTATTTTTTCATTCTTGTATAAAATTTCCTCTCTTTAGATTCGCAAGCTACTCGAATTATTTTATTTTTTAAACGAACATTCATTTTAGAGTATTCAACAATATGTTTCAAATCTAAAATGTTTTTGCAATTTATTTTTCATGATAATTAGTAACAAACCAAGTCCACAGAAATTTCTCGGAAAATATTGGTTCAACTTTCTATTATAAATTTCGATAGGTACTTTAAAACTGATACTTTGGCCGCGGTTAGGGTAAACGCGTGAAACTCGGCTAAAGCCTACAGCAAATCGTATCTACAGCAAAGCGAGTGAAAATCTAAGGGTAGTAGAGACAATAAATATCTATCTATTGATCCGCTCCTGATTGGTCGTTTTGACAGTCGCGAGAAATCGAAAAGTGGGTGTCGCGAGTATACTGAATAGTAGTACTTTTTGCTACATATTGAATTATAATTGTTTTAATATATTATAATATTATAAATAGAAACATGAATTAAAATGATAATTAAATTTCAAGGCAACACGATTTGTATATTCTTGGCATAGTTGCAATCCACGAGATGCTTTTCAACCATTGACTACAAAGACAAATTCCCATATATTGAACTCACAGATTGTGTGTTCTGTTGAAGCCATTGACGGATTTTTTAAAGTTTGGAGTCGTTCCGAAAGCTCCGTTGGAGATGTCGAAGCATCTCTACTGGCGCGCTTACCGTATAATCTGAAGCATAATATAATTTCGATACCCCATCATAGATAGTCCTAACGCTAATGATGTGACATAAAAAACGTGTCAGAGAATCTTGATTGACACCCTTCGACACAAGTTTGACCGTACGAACCAGTAATAAATTATACAAATCGGCCTTTTCAAGAATGGTTTTTGATAAAGAATTAGAAATTTTGGTTAAGTGCGACGGGCAAGGTTGTTTGAAACTGTCACCATTAAGCTTTTTGTTTCCCATTGAGTTAGCCACCGATTTATCCTGATTTCCGATTAAGATATCGACGATTTATAAGTTTCTCAGAACATTACAAATTCGATGTTCAATAATAGTCAATATAAATGCGAATTCTACTCGCCAGTGATTCGTTTTGCCATAGAAAGATATAACTCAATGCGTATGGTGATTCGAATGATTCTACTCCCCTTAGATGAGCCTTGGGTCCAGCTCGGGTGCTTAAAATTAGAAATCTTCGAGATCTTTGGTTGATTCTCCGTACTAGCAAGTTGGATTCGGATCGGGTTTCTCAAATTTTAAATTTTCGGGTCGGGTTTGGGTTTTCAAATTTTAAAATTCTCCGGGTCGGGTCGGGTTCGGGTTTTACAAAATTTTCATTCTCGGGTACAGGTCGGGTCCTGGTTTTTCAATTTTAAAATTTTCGGGCTCGGGTCGTGTTCGGGTTTTTCAAATTTTATAATTTGGGGCTCGGGTCGGGTTCGGGGTTTTCAATTTTCAAGCTCTCGGGTTCGGATCGGGTTCGGGTTTGAAAAAATTGAAACCCGACCATCTCTACACATCAGCACTTCAAGGGAGCGTGATATCAGGAGCTGCGATTTCATTTCTTAGTTCTCAGTCGCGTTGGAAGTTTGAGTGAAGTATAAACTTCAAATCGATTCAAAATAAAATTCGATTTTTTTGGTTCAGCACAATATATAACCCCTTTAGGAAAAATTCAGTTTTCCCGCCACAATGCATTGATTGAGGAATTTAGGTACTTAATTAACAGAGCATTAGCAATAATTCGTTTGTATGTCTACTTTATGCCTTTTTCGTTTGTGTGTCTATTTTATGCCATTTTTTCGCTATCTAATTGATTTGGTTTGAGTTTTCTAGCACTGATGTTGTCTTATGCTGTTTCGAGCGATTCTCTGAGTCCTGTCACTATCCCATGTAGTATGTGTTATCGAAAACATCGCGAAGCATCAAGTTCTAAATGTTCTCAAACGATATAATATCCGAAGAGAGTGATAAGAGTTATAAGTTATGTCTCATCACACTGTTAGGTGGATTAAAAGCATTTTTTGTTTAAAAAGCGGATTTTTTTATATAGAGCGCAAAAAAAATTGTTCAAAGTATTTGCCCTCGCTAGCTATAGGGGAGACCGGGGCTAGTTGGCGGTGTTTTCAGTTTTCATTTTTTACCGCTTTGATTTTGATAGATCTTGCTAAATAGAATACGTTGCATGAAAGGGTAGATTGTTGGCAACATCTCTGAATTTTATTAAATTGTTTGATACATTGTCTTCATTTCTAGAGACAAAAATATGTGACGCGGAAAAGTCGCCAACTTACCCCAGCCTCGGGGTAAGTTGGCGGTATGTATGGGGTAAGTTGGCGAAGTGTCAGAAAATAAGCAATCCAATGGAAATTCAATTACATAAGTGGTTCATAGAAAATGTGCCGATTGTCTTTTCAATAAAACTGTATAGTATTCGACACTTTTCATTATATTTCAATCTCAATACCCCGCCATTTTGACTTCGACGCGTACTCCATATTCAAAAGCAAATTTTCGAAATTCTTCAGGCGATTGGCTGAGATAACTGTCCCCTGCGTTGACAAGAGACACAAGAAAAAGTTTCTCTTACTTTGGAGTGAATTCCAGAAATAAAAATATATGATGACTATTTTTGCACTATAAATAGTACCGCCAACTTGCCCCGTGTGCGTTACCGCCAACCGCATATTTTATAAAAAAGGATTTAAAAAATTACTTTTGGGTATGAATAGGTATAACATCTATACGGATGCTGAAAGCTCTTTTCACGCACTATCCAAAAGTATAATCGTTCGGGGAATAGATTGAAAACCACCTTAAATAACACAAAATGTTTGAATTTAAGAAAATTTACAGAGTTTGCTCAAAACACACAATAGCGCCCACAGCTTCTACAAAACATAATGTTTCACAACAAAAACACATTGGATAATGCGTTTCACATTACTTGAGGTACACAACGAGAGACAGCGCTTTATGTCTAGTAGAAACGGAGAAAAGGGGGTTCCGCCAACTTACCCCAACCGCCAACTAGCCCCGGGCTCCCCTACATTTTTCCCATCTCTCGGTATTTTATCTGTTTTGACCTCTGCCATTTTTTACCTTTGCCATTTTCGGGTGTCTTTGTACGAATCGAAGTGCTGTTCTCCGTAGAGATGGTCGGGTTTCAATTTTTACAAACCCGAACCCGACCCGAACCCGAGAGCTTGAAAATTGAAAACCCCGAACCCGATCCGAGCCCCAAATTATAAAATTTGAAAAACCCGAACCCGACCCGAGCCCGAAAATTTTAAAATTGAAAAACCCGGACCCGACCTGTACCCGAGAATGAAAATTTTGTAAAACCCGAACCCGACCCGACCCGGAGAATTTTAAAATTTGAAAACCCAAACCCGACCCGAAAATTTAAAATTTGAGAAACCCGATCCGAATCCAACTTGCTAGTACGGAGAATCAACCAAAGATCTCGAAGATTTCTAATTTTAAGCACCGAGCTGGACCCAAGGCTCATCTAAGAGGAGTAGAATCATTCGAATCACCATACGCATTGAGTTATATCTTTCTATGGCAAAACGAATCACTGGCGAGTAGAATTCGCATTTATATTGACTATTATTGAACATCGAATTTGTAATGTTCTGAGAAACTTATAAATCGTCGATATCTTAATAGGAAATCAGGATAAATCGGTGGCTAACTCAATGGGAAACAAAAAGCTTAATGGTGACAGTTTCAAACAACCTTTCCCGTCTCACTTAACCAAAATTTTTAATTCTTTATCAAAAACCATTCTTGAAAAGGCCGATTTGTATAATTTATTACTGGTTCGTACGGTCAAACTTGTGTCGAAGGGTGTCAATCAAGATTCTCTGACGCGTTTTTTATGTCACATCATTAGCGTTAGGACTATCTATGATGGGGTATCAAAATTATATTATGCTTCAGATTATACGGTAAGCGCGCCAGTAGAGATGCTTCGACATCTCCAACGGAGCTTTCGGAACGACTCCAAACTTTAAAAAATCCGTCAATGGCTTCAACAGAACACACAATTTGCGATTAATTCCTCAAGAGCGTGAAAATTCATATATTTTCATGAAGAAATCCGGATCATGCAACGGCCCAGCCCGGGGACAATCTGACAATCTGTGAGTTCAATATATGGGAACTTGTCTTTGTAGTCAATGGTTGAAAAGCATCTCGTGGATTGCAACTATGCCAAGAATATACAAATCGTGTTGCCTTGAAATTTAATTATCATTTTAATTCATGTTTCTATTTATAATATTATAATATATTAAAACAATTATAATTCAATATGTAGCAAAAAGTACTACTATTCAGTTTACTCGCGACACCCACTTTTCGATTTCTCGCGACTGTCAAAACGACCAATCAGGAGCGGATCAATAGATAGATATTTATTGTCTCTACTACCCTTAGATTTTCACTCGCTTTGCTGTAGATACGATTTGCTGTAGGCTTTAGCCGAGTTTCACGCGTTTACCCTAACCGCGGCCAAAGTATCAGTTTTAAAGTACCTATCGAAATTTATAATAGAAAGTTGAACCAATATTTTCCGAGAAATTTCTGTGGACTTGGTTTGTTACTAATTATCATGAAAAATAAATTTCAAAAACATTTTAGATTTGAAACGTATTGTTGAATACTCTAAAATGAATGTTCGTTTAAAAAATAAAATAATTCGAGTAGCTTGCGAATCTAAAGAGAGGAAATTTTATACAAGAATGAAAAAATACAATATTTGAGCACCAGAAAACAACGACGAATTCTAGCGATTCAAATGTGCTAACTTTTAGTGCGGTTATATGTGTTATCCATTCGTATCAAGAAGTATAATACACTACTACAAAAAGAGACTGGATTTTGTGTACAGACGCCAAGTGCATCAAGAAATGGTTGGGTTGTTTTGTTCAAAACCCGAACCCGACCCGACCCCGATAATTTCTAATTTGAAAAACCCGAACCCGACCCGAGTCCGAAAGTTCAAAATTGCAAAAACCCGGCCCCGACCCGAACCCGAGATTTCCAAATTTGAAAACCCGGAACCCGACCCGAACCCGAGAAGCTTAAATTTATAGAACCCGAACCCGACCCGAAACCCGTCGGGTTCGGGTCGGGTCCGGGTTTCGGGTCCAAAAACCCGAACCCGACCATCTCTCCGGGCGCGTGACCGATCGATGGAAACAGATGGTAATCGGAAGGGGTCAGTGTCTGGTGAATTAGCGAAGTAGGCACCTCCCAGTTGAGTGTCTCCAAGTAGCTTTGGACCATTTTTGACTTGTGCGATGGGGGCTTCTCATGTCTTGTTCAAAACGTGGCCTTTTTCACGCAAAGCACGGCACAATTTGATTAGTTATTGGTGGTAGCAGTGAACATTGGCAGCTTATTTTTTTCTTAATTTTTTAAGTTATTTCTTTTTTCATTTTTCCTCAAGCATTCCATGCGATTAGATAGACGATTTCTTTAAATTAAAGCAAAAAATTAGAGCTTCCCGCATATGCTCTTTTTGTGACACAAACTTACACCTGATTACGCAAGGGAAAATGTAAGTTGTCATATGAAATCACTCATGATGTGTAATGATTAATGTAAACAGATGTTGAGAAGTATGACGTTTCTATGATAGCTAAATATGCTCAGTAGCGCCATCTATGAGCAAACAGCGGATTTTACACCTGGTAGTGCTTATTAGGACAGTGCAATTTTTTTTTGAATTCTCAAAAGCCCCCCTCTCATATTGTGACAATTGTCAAAGTAAGCTCAGATGCCAAATTTCACATCATTTGGACAACTCTAGACTCCCGCCCACTTCGCTGAAATTTTTGAAATTGGTGTTATGGGAAAATATAGAGCAAAAATATATTAAATGCTGTACCTTTTGAAATAGCAATCAGAAAATTACAATTTATGCCTCTTTTTAAATGCTGTACCTTTTGAAATAGCAATCAGAAAATTACAATTTATGCCTCTTTTTAAAGGAATCAACCTTAGAAAAATACGGGAAAGTGGAGTACTGGGTCATTTTGGCCCGAAAATCCCTTATTTTTAATAATTTTTCTGTTCCGTGATGCAAATTATACATATTTTGCAGTTTTTCTGATGTGAAAAAATCTCACAAATCTAACGGAACTCTTTTGACCTTTGTCCGAATACGAGAAGTTGGGGTTTACTTTTGCCATTCCATTTATCTTTATTATTCTTCGCTCAATTTTAAAAAATTGTACGTTGTTGAACGTGGAAAATCCTTGGGAACAAAATAAAAACAGATTTGTTACCGGTAAGATTCAGAAACATCAAATTATCTGACAAATAGTCTCGATTTCACATTTTTATCATAAAATCGCGCATATTAACTCAATTTAACAATAAAATTCTTATTTAATTGACTATTTTTAGTGCAAAATACGCTTACGGATCACATGAGAAAAGTTTCATGCCTGGAAAAATAGGGTTAATTGAGGTATTAGGACATTTAATGAAAAAAATGTGATTTGTACAGTTAATGTTAAAAAAAATATTTTTCTGAATTTTAGCGCTAACGAATGTATTTTTGTTGTATTCCTAAGAGTTTTCCACGTTCAACAAGTTACATTTTATGAAAATTGATTGAAGAATAATGGAGCTGTATGCATGAAAAAAATATCAAATTTAATATGAATGACAAAAGGCCCTATAACCCCAACTTCTCGAATTCAGACAAATGTCAAAAAGGTTCCGTTCGACTTCTGAGATTTTTTCACATTAGAAAAACTGCAAAATATGTATGATTTGCATCACGGAGCAGAAAAATTATTAAAAATAGGGGATTTTGGTGCCAAAATGAGCCGGTACCCCATTTTCCCCAATTTTTCTAGAAACAGGAAAAACTCCATTCAAATGCTAAGGTTAATTCCTTTAAAAAGAGGTTTAAATAGTAATTTTCTGATTTCTGCTTCAAAAGTTATAGCATTTAATATATTTTTCCTCCATTTTTTCTCATAGTACCAGTTTCAAAAATTTCAAGCGAAGTGGGCGGGAGTCTAGAATTCTCAAAATGATGTGAAATTTGACATTTGTCACAATATGAAAGGGGGGAGCCTTTGAGAATTAAAAAACAATTTTGGAATGCCCTAATGCTTATCTAGCAGTGTGAGAAGCTGATCAATTTTTACGTACCAATCCTTAATACACATTTCCTGCAAAGTTTGAATAGTTCGATTGCGCAGAAAAGATAGCAGTCTACATTGAAAAAATTTATCAAGTTTCAACAATATTTGAAGACAACGAAGATATATGAAAATATAATATTTCACCGATAACTGAAAATGTTTCTGGCAGCACTGCTCCAGTGAAATCCAATCAGAACAATTGCAATAACTTCAATTCTTCGGATATTTCTTGTAACTATTAGCGCTCAAATAAACAGTGATAGTCATAATTAGTAGTTTTACTTTTTTGTGAGGAAATCTTGTCCAACTCCAAAGTTTGAAAGCGTGGTTGTCCATAAATAACAGGGTATGCAGAGGGTTAATAAAATGAATAGAATGAATAATGTAAACAAATTGAAGAAAGTGATAAAATGAATAAAAATGTTTTCTTCCTATGGTTTTTTCTTTTTTTGTTTGCTTTTAAACAATAAAATGATTCAGTAAGGCCATTACAAATCTTTTTTAAAAATTATGTCCAAGTACAAATTTTTTCCTGAAGAGGGGGGGGGGGGGCAAAAAATAAATATTTATTTTAATAAACACAATTTTTTTTTCTTTTTACATTTTCTTTCGATTGAACAATCGTGGACGTTTCCGAAGGGTGATTTCGTATAGCGGGGTTGAGCTATTTGTTTTACTAGAAAAATTCAAGCAAACATTACTGAATCAATCAAAAGTTCACATAGGAAAGGGATGCTAAAGTTTTTTTATTTAAATAATTTTCCGAACAGTGCAATTTCTAAATTCCCAATAAAAGCTTGAAAGTTCTCTAGAACTTAATGTAAACATTTTTTAGAGTACATTAAGGTATTAACTTTTGGTTGCTTGAATAGCTTTCATTCCGTTGTGGCGGCACATGGACCGACTGTACACACAAGACATGAAATTCGGCCAAAGGTGAACCTGCTTGATAACAATGTACAGAAACAGAATTGCAACATTTAGTTAATGGACTTTTGGAAAACATTCTGGAATGAATCCAAAGGTAAAGTGTGCGTCAATGGAATTATTCATCTCAGATATGGTTTTCTCTGATATTTTTTTCTATTGCGTATTTCGTATACAGTAGCCTGGTGTACGTACATCCTGTGCATACTATACTTTTTCGAACTCTAGTGGAAACATCAGCTTTGGTTTATCGCTTGTGCTTGAAGACTTGTAGATTTGTTTGTTTGGTACATGATAGTAATTCGGCTCGGTTCCGTGTACATCTTCGAAATCTTTGCATTTTTCTCCATCTTGTTGCGCAGTAGGTAGCCACATCAGAGAAATTCATTTGATAGTCGTACGGATTTATGAAATGTATACTGCCGTTCTACGCATATTTGTCCCATGTATATAGGAAATCCCATAGAACATGGGACAAATATGCTTATAACGGCAGTGTAGCAATCATCAGTTCATTTTTTGCCTTTTTCATATAAGGAAGACTGTGCAATCACTCTGAAACTCGACTTTTTAAGCTACACCCGGAGTGTCGAGTGTCATATACCACTAGATTCAGTTCGTCGATATCTGAAAATGTCTGTATGTTTTATAGTATGGTTAAATAGCTTCAAAACTGCATTGGCCCTAGGTGGGACTCACTTTTGTGCCTAACCACTACTAACAGTCCTCACTTTTCTTCTTTCCTTTTGTTCCACGAGACTGCATCGAAGCGTTATATCGTGGGGAGGCTGATTCAGTCTCAAGACAAAATGATACATTAGAGCGGTTTAGCTCCGAACATATATCCGGCTAATCGCAGTGATGAACTTCCGTTAGCCATTTGGCTCCCGTTTCTGTGAACCATTTAGTTCCTGTTTTCGCGAGCCATCTCAATTCCTCGTCGGAAGTCCTCCCGATACCGATGCCTGTTGCGCGAGTCATTTAGCTCCCAGTTTTGTCGCAACCTACTCGCATAGTCAATAAATCCTACTCAAAGGGCCAACCAGTACTTGGCGAGGACGGTTTGGCGATACCGGATGGAGCGTAGCTTCTGGTTCGCTGCTTCCGGTTCGTTGAAAACTCGACAACCCACCGCTGGTGCTTCACTCGACCTACTCGATCTTGTCCCTGACGGTGAAACTAGTCTGCTCACATGCTTCGGTTCAGCGATTTCCGCTGGTTCGTGGTGCCCAGTACACTGGCGCCTCAAGCAAAGCTGTGGTTGCTCTCACAGCCTTTCCCTTAACATGATCGTCATGACTTTAAAAGTTCAACTCGATGGTCTATTTTCCGACCGCGCTGTCTTTCGGCTGCTAGTCATCACCAACTCTGTTTTATGATGGGCAATCGTCTCCGTGTCGAGTGTCTCGTCTTCTAGCGGGTGTCCGATTACTGTTCCACATCATCCGTGAAGCCGAAAATCCTTATATCTCTGGGAAGGTTCAGCTTCAATACTCCATCGTACACTGCGTTCCACAGCGTTGAGTCGAGGAACGTCAGTTGTAGTTGTGATTCCCCCTTGTCTGTCTCGTAGATCAGTGTTCGGTACTGAAAGTAGCTCTATAATATCCTGCAGAGTTACTCATGCTGTACAGCGAATGGGCGATTGCTTCCCAGCTAGTACTATTGAAGCATTCTTCACGCCTAAGGAAACCACCACGCAAAAACGATATCCTTATCTCTGCTGTCTCCACAGCTCCCACAACCGTTTGGATGGATTTCACTGTAGACCTGCCTATAAGGAAGCCGAATTACATGAGATGCCGTTCTCACGGTCCGCGTACTTCGTTAGCTTGTTCAGGATTACTTCTCTCTAACATTACCAAGGGATATATTGACTACGCTGAAATATTTCCATGTTGGTTTGGAAACATTTGCTGTAATCGTTGTTACTTCGATGTTGGTAATGGCAGTTGGTTTAGTGGTACTGGGGCCGATCGTTGTTGAGCTGGTGTTTGTGAATGTCCGGTCTGTAGTCGTTGGTTTACCAACTGATTGTGGTTTAACATACGATGATTGTATACCGGCTTTGGTCGCATCAGGTGGAATTTCTTTAGCAGTCTCTGCGCAAGGTTTCCCGTGGTGTAGCGGATGATCACAATATTGACAGGTAGGGTGTGTGACTAGTGTTCGTTGAGAATATTCAACACCATGAGGTGATTTGCATGTGAAAGTCAAGTAAGAGGGAATAGGTTTTGTCGGACGCATTCTCACCACACGAACTCCGTTGCGGAGTCTTGGGAAGAAGTTCCTCCAACTATCTTCCTTAACACTATTCACCTCTCCGTATTTTGACAGGATTTGTTTGATAGCGAAGGAACTAGTACGTGGTGCCAGGTCATGTCAACATTTATATACGTTGGGATACTGTATAAAATGTCATTACATTCGATGACGTGTTTCATGTTGTTCTGGGAAGCGAATGATTCTGCTTGACTAATATTTTTTAACATATTCAGTACCGCATGACGTAGATGGTGGAATTGCACCGCATAAAGTACCGCAAGCTACGTTGAACTTCAAGTTCACCTTCAACATTTGCTCCCCTTCATGAATTGATGGTATTACCGGATATTTCGTGTAGTCAACAGCAACACAGTTTGCCCGCATCGTAATATACTTTTGCTTGGCATTGTCATTCATTGTTTGTTCACGTATCACACACTAGGCAGAAGGAATCAAATTTTGCCAAGCGTCGCGCGGGTAAATTTGATTACTTGCCCTGCTATTGCAGCGGAGCGATTTCTAGCTTCTGAACTGAGCAAGATGAGAAACCGAAGTGATCTCCGACTTCTTCTCCAAGCTCGGAGGCAACTTATACGTAGATCGATAATCGTCGTATTGCACCCGGCGACCGTTTCTCAGTTTCCCATCCCTTGATATGGTCGCATTACACGCCTTTGTTAGTAGTGCCGTGAACTTGTTCGCATTTAGGTTGAAGAGGATACCCTCAAATTCAAGTTCTTCGACGGACACGTTCCTGTGAAAAATCGCTGTTTTCTATCTTCACTCGTTTATATATCTCCTACATATTCATATTCATGTGTAGTTCATAGTCCTGTTATCAATGCTGTACCAAATCGCTTGGTGGTCGCTGTGGATATATCCTCGCACACTTTTCAGTCCATCTTTCCGGTTACTCCAAGGCTACAAAAATTGACATCGATAATGGATTCCCGGTTCTTCCTGCGGTAAGTGTCGATGATACCATTATTTGTAAGATCTATATTTAGCTTTGCTAGAGCATTCTTGATCGCTGATGGCCAGACAAAGTTCTTTTTAATCCAGCGTCTATCTCGAAAATTTCGCATGTTTCTGGTTCTTGGAATATTTTAGAATTAATGTCTCTTCGGCTTCTTGGAAAACTGCTTATTCAATTTTCACAAGCTTAGCCTTAAATGGAAGGTTTGGTAGCAGATTTTGATCTGATCAAATTCATAAGAATCGCACATATGGCTGCGGAAATACGGTATGAATACTACGATCCCATGTGAAATCTTTAAATGCCAAAAACCTTTCGGTAAAGCTCATGTATATTGAATATTGAATCACATATAAATCTCCAGGAGTCTGATTTGAATTCAGATTGTTTCCTTATCGAAATTATTTTCGAATGCAACGATCGATTATGTCTCTCTCGACTGTTGCGTTTAAAATGGAATCGATTCAGAAGTCGGTCTGTATTAGCCTTTCCATGAGATGTTTGTTTGATAATACACAGATGGGTCCTTCCTTCCGCGACCAGCAAACGTTTCATTTGCTGTTGGACTGCATCGATGATCTCATTTAAACTTCACATTTACCCGAGAATGGTCAAAATAAAAATTATCATGGGATGGTAATTTCTAAAAGTACCATAATAGTTTTCAGTTACGAAAAGCAAAACTCTATGGAAGCTATTGTTGTTCTACAAAACGTGACAATTTTTTGATTTTGGTTATTTTAAAAAAATTATTTGCCCCCTGATTTTTTTCAGCGATTTTGAAGGGGGGGGGGGGAGGGTGACATAATTTTTAAAAAATATTTGTGATGGCCTAATAAGAGATGGCGTTTGGTCACGGATTTCTTACAATAATATTTTATTGCGTCTATTAACAACGTTTCGAAGGTCTATGCCTTCATCTTCTGGGCAAAACTACAATTTGAACAATAATTTGAACAATAATTACATACAACATTCAATTTGCAAACACACAGATTACTTACAACACGAACAATATTATCTTAGTCAAGTTGGTCTGAACATTTAGACGGAAAAAACAACGTACTGATCTACACTGTACTGTCAAAATTAAGTTTGAATTTGATTTGAACTGCAAATTCGTTTGAATTGTGGCAGCTTACACAGACGGTCCCCGCACACATCGCTAGCAGACTGAGCAATGAAACGTTTCAAAAAGCAAAAGTGTGTGTTGTAAACAGTATCGAGGTATGGAACAGATGGAAGTGGAAACAGCAATAATTTGACGTATAGGAAACGGGCAGAAGAGAGTGAGCGAAGTTTATGATTAATGAGAGAGAGTGTAGCACCCCAGAGTATGCTGCATTCAAATTATTAGTGTCGGTTCTGAAATTAATTGTTGAACCATCACTAAAAATGTGGCACATTTCCAAAATCTGTAAGCTTGTAATCGGTCGTCATGGTCTAAAATTGTTTTTTTTTTCAATTTGTTTATTTGATAAGGGACGTATGCGTTAGCTTAAAGGTGCCATTTTTTTCATTGTTTTGTATTTTGAATTTCTTAAAACTAGGGAGTTACACATTTCAATATTATTTTGTTTTATATAATGAAACTAAAAAAAAAACTTTACAGCTAACTTATACATATAAAACAGGGTATAATATAATATTCGTAAGATTTGGGGGACGGGTCATTTTGTGTGTTCTTTTTATAGTAATTCACTTTATGATTTTTAGAAGGGAGATTGTAGGAGAAATTAATTATTAACTAAGCGGAACATTTTACAAGCTTATTAACTAGAAATAACTAGAGAGAGTGGTTCCAGATTAGGGGGAATTAATTAGGGCTATTTTATAGTAGTGGTACTGTTGTGCAATTCTTAACGAGATATTGATCAACTAAAACTAGAAGATAGTGGGGCACATAAGTTTTGGGAAGATATTCAAGGGGAGAAGGGGGTGAAGTCATACATCTGTGTATCAGAGACATGGGAGGGAGAGTGGACAAGGCTGAAGGGGGGGGGGGGGGGGGGGTGAGATATAGACTTTCAGTTTCCGGCATCAGGAATTAACGGCCAGGATTACAGATTCGAACGGATTGATCAACTAAAACTAGAAGATAGGGGGGGGCACATAAGTTTTGGGAAGATATTCAAGGGGAGAAGGGGTGAAGTCATACATCTGTGTATCAGAGACATGGGAGAGAGGGTGGACAAGGCTGAACGGGGGGGGGGGATATAAACTTTCAGTTTCCGTCATCAGGAATCAACGGCCAGGATTACAGATTCGAACGGATGTATCAAGTATTGGGACGCCGGGCGGTTTTCCTCGAGCCGGCAGGGGTTCCTCCAGACGATTTCGTAGTACGGCTCAGATACGGATCGGAAACACACCGCGCTGCGCGTGTGATGTTGTACTGTAGATCTCGTATTGTTGGTTCATTTGACAGATGTTTTGTCTCGTCTTGGAGTCGTATCAAACCATCGTTGGGGTACGGTAGGCGGAAGAGGGCACTTCTGGGAATGATAAGAGAAAAGATAGGGGCATTTAAATTTGGATATTGATGGTTTTGAGGAACGTGTATATAAGGGACATGTAGAGAATATCGCGGCTTGCTAGTACATCTCGAACCGGGACATTGGGTGATCTTCCTCGGGCCCGAAGGGAATCGAATAGTTGAGATCTGGCAGAACAGTACTCGGCGCATGCCCAGACAACATGTTCGATTTCGTGATAACCGTTGCCACAAGCGCAGATACCGCTATCCACGAGCCCAATACGCCAGAGATGTGCGTCCAGCGTGTAGTGATTGGACATGAGCCGAGACATCACGCGAATGAAATCCCGACCCACATCCATCCCCCTGAACCAAGGTTTCGTCGATACCTGAGAAATTCGCTGAAGCTAATTGGTCTTTCATATATGTCACCTTGTAAAGCGCCCGCCTTGGCTAAAGAGTCCGCTTCTTCATTACCTGGAATGGAGCAATGCGAAGGAACCCAAACTAAGGTAATCTTGTACGATCTTACAGACAAAGCACGCAGGCGCTCACAGATTTTCCCCAGAAAATATGGAATGTGCTTTCTAGGTTTCATTGAACGGAGAGCCTCGATTGAGCTGAGGCTATCCGATTCAATAAAGTAATGATCGGTGGGCAAAGTATCAATGATCCCAAGGGTATACTGAATAGCAACAAGTTCTGCGACGTAAACTGAAGCAGGATCATTGAGTTTGAATGAGGCGGTGAGGTTTTGATTGAATATACCGAAGCCAGTGGAGCCGTCGAGGCTTGACCCGTCGGTGTAAAACATCTTGTTGCAGTCGACTTCTCGAAATTTACTATGAAAGATGCTTGGGATCACTTGCGGACGTATGTGATCCGGGATTCCACGAATCTCGTCTTTCATGGATGTGTCGAAGAATACAGTTGAATCAGAAGCATGAAAGAGATTGACACGGCGGATAGTATGAAGAAGGATTGATATTTTGTGTCATGTAATCGAAGTACAAGGACATAAATCGAGTTTGAGAATTGAGCTCGACAAGCCTTTCGATATTTGCAATTACTGACGGGTTCAAGATATCGCATCGGATGAGCAATCGATATGAGAGGTCCCAAAATCGATTTTTCAGCGGAAGGATGCCCGCCAGCACTTCTAAACTCATCGTATGTGTCGAGTGCATGCAACCCAAAGCAATACGCAAACAACAATATTGGATTCGCTCTAGTTTGATGAAATGTATGTTCGCAGCGGAGCGGAAACAGAAACTCCCGTACTCCAGACAATATTGTTGTTTGGTAAAGCCTGATCAGGTCTCCTGGGTGGGCACCCCACCATGTTCCGGTTATTGTACGGAGAAAGTTGATCCTTTGCTGGCACTTCTGTTTCAGATACCTAATGTGACATCCCCAGGTTCCTTTAGAGTCGAACCAGGCCCCGAGATATTTGAAAGTTGAAACCTGAGCAATAGTTTGACCCATTAATTGAAGCTGTAGTTGCGCTGGTTCACGCTTCCTTGAAAATACGACTAGCTCAGTTTTCTCCGTGGAGAACTCGATTCCTAGCTGGAGGGCCCAAGCAGACAAATTGTCCAAGGTATCTTGCAATGGTCCTTGCAGATCGACGGCTTTGGGACCTGTAATAGAGACCACACCGTCATCTGCAAGCTGCCTTAGCGTGCAGGAATTGACAAGACATTCGTCAATGTCATTCACGTAAAAGTTATAGAGAAGGGGGCTTAGACATGAGCCCTGGGGAAGACCCATGTAGCTAATTCGTGATGTCGATAAATCACCATGCGAAAAATGCATATGTTTTTCAGACAGCAAGTTTAGCAAAAAGTTGTTTAGAGTCGGTGAAAGACCATGCTGGTGCAGCTTCTCAGAAAGAATTTTGATAGAAACTGAATCAAAAGCCCCCTTTATATCTAGGAAAACTGATGCCATCTGCTCTTTGCTAGCATAAGCCATTTGAATTTCTGTTGAGAGCAACGCAAGACAATCGTTCGTCCCTTTGCCTTTGCGGAAACCAAATTGTATATCTGACAGTAAGCCATTTGCTTCAACCCAATTATCGAGGCGAAACAAGATCATTTTCTCGAACAACTTTCGGATACAGGACAGCATCGCAATCGGTCGATACGAGTTGTAGTCGGAGACTGGTTTTCCTGGTTTTTGAATGGCGATGACCTTCACTTGCCTCCAGTCATGAGGGACAATATTATCCTCAAGAAACTTGTTAAATAAATTCAACAAGCGTCTCTTGGCAGAGTCTGGCAGATTCTTTAACAAGTTAAATTTGATTCTGTCTGGCCCTGGGGCTTTATTGTTACATGATAATAGCGCAAGTGAGAACTCCACCATCGAAAACGGTATTTCGTTCGCGTTATTGTGAGGGGACGCGGCGCGGTAGATCTTCTGTGCCGGGGCGGAATCCGGACAAACCTTCTTGGCAAAATCGAATATCCAACGGTTTGAATATTCCACGCTCTCATTAGTACTGTTTCGGTTTCGTAAGCGCCGGGCCGTACTCCAAAGAGTGCTCATCGATGTTTCTCTCGTTAGTCCGTCGACGAACCGGCGCCAGTAGCTACGTTTTTTTGGTTTTTATCAAACTCTTCATGCGCGTTTCCGCCATCGCGTACTGTCGGCAGCTAGCTGGCAGCCCGTCGCCCCGGAAGGTCTTAAACGCAGCGGCCTTCTCCGCGTACACGTCTGAGCACTCTTTGTCCCACCATGGATTGGGAGGACGCCCGCGTGAGTTCGCGTCTGGTACGCGTTTAGTCTGAGCTTGAATCGCGGTATCGAGAATCAAGCCAGCCAGGAACCCGTACTCTTCCTCCGGAGGAAGCTCTTGAGTGCACTCGATTTTGTCGGATATCGCGGACGCGTAGCTCTTCCAATCAATATTTCGTGTGAGGTCATACGAAACATTGATTGTATTCGGTGGCCCTGAACCGTTAGCAATATTAATTACGATTGGCAGATGGTCGCTGCCGTGGGGATCAGAGACTACCTTCCACATGCAATCTAACCGCAGCGATGTCGAGCAGAGGGACAGATTTAAGGCGCTCGGTCGCGCTGGAGGGGCAGGAATCCGTGTCATTTCACCCGTATTCAAAATAGTCATATTGAAGTTGTCGCAAAGCTCATGGAGTAGGGTAGATCGATTAACGTCATGAAGGCAACCCCATGCCGTGCCGTGGGAGTTAAAGTCACCTAAAACTAGCCTCGGTGCTGGGAGGAGTTCCGCAATATCGCAAAGCCGTCGGTGGCTAACTGAGGCTCTAGGGGGGATGTAGGTGGAAGCAATGCAAAGGTCTTTGCCTTTAATTCTGGTTTGGCAAGCGACAGCTTCAATGCCTGGTGTCGAGGGGAGGTCGATCCGATTGAAAGAATAGCACTTTTTGATCCCCAAAAGTACTCCTCCGTAAGAGTCTTTTCGATCCAAGCGAATAATATTAAAATCGTGGAAGTGTAGGGTTATTTCTGAAGTGAGCCATGTCTCGCATAAGGCAAATGCATCGCATTTCAAATTATTTAGTAAGATTTTAAACGAATCGATTTTCGGGATAATGCTTCTGCAATTCCACTGTAGAACAGTGATTAAATCCTTGACCTCGTTCGATGAATTAGCCATCGAAGGATACAATCGCTGAAAGAAGGGGCCATTTCGCAGTGAACTGCATCAAAAATGTTTTTACTGCGGGGAGAAAGCTTATCAAGATACTTTTAAGGGGGTCAGAAATGTTTAACGCTGTAAGAATACGGTCCACAATGTCAGAGAAATTTATTAAGCCAGCACTGTTTTCTTTCTCTGGCTGAGATATGGGAACACTTGGGGTTTTTGATGTTCCTGGAAGTGCTGGGAACTCCTTTTCTGAGCTCAGGTTACTGAGACCGGGAGCGACTTGCTTCGGTTTTGCACCAGTACTTCCTTGAGTAGTTATTTCAGGGGGACCATGAAGAGACACCTTCTGGCCTTTACGACGAAGCTTGGAAGAGGAAATGTTCTTCCTTTTTCTACTACTTCTAGGCACAGCACAAGATGTTCCCTCCTAAGGTTCATCACAGTCGCCTTCGTCAGTAGACAAGTTGGTAAAGATGTTTGTAGAGACAGGTGGCGTAGCTATCTTAAGCATTTCTGCAAAAGATCGCTTAGAGCGTCCCTGAAGGGAACGCTTAAGATTTTCCCCGCGCTGTTTGTACGCGGGACATGAAGGGAGATCATGTGGGTTTCCCCCACAGTAGAGACACTTTTCGACATCTCTACCACAGGAATCATCCGTATGATTCCCACCGCATTTCCCACAGCGGGCTTTATTGCTACAATGGGAGGCTGTGTGTCCCAATTGTTTGCAATTAGTACAGTTCATGACCCGCGGCACAAAGAGGCGAACAGGTAGACGAACCTTGTCAAAGAGGAGGTAATTGGGCAGTGCAGAGCCGGCGAAGGTCACCCGATAAGAGTCTGAGTTGACGTATATTTTCTTGCCGTCAACTGCGACTGATGCTGAATGCAAACGTTTGCATTCCAGTATCTTCACTGGCTTAAGCATGGGGTCTTTGAAACAGCCAGTCCCATATTTTAGCAGGTCCTCGCAATTCAGACTCGAATCGGAAACGACCCCACTGACTTCAACCCTGCTAGCTGGAATATACACCCTGTACTCCTTCGTAAAGGGCTCGTAGCCAGCAATATCGTTTGCCTGAGTTGAACTGTTAACCACCACCCGAAGCTTAGCAGGGCGAATTTTCGATATTTCTGTCACGGCCGAATACCGATCCGTCAGAACTCGAGAAATCTGCAACAGATTCAAACACTTTTTTCTTTGGTTCGAAAGAAGATCACAAATGGTCCGGTGGCCGAGCTCGGATATACCTTGAGCCGAGGAGCCGATTTTATTTCGACGTCCATCTCACCTTGAGATGAACCGCCGCCAGGGGAAGTCATTTTTGCATGGGCCTATTGCCCAGTGCACGCTATTAAGGCAACCAAAAAGGGGAAACGAAAACTAATACTTAGCTTGTGTAGGTAACGGTATCCAGACGGCTTACTAGAAGAACACTGCTTCACTTCACTGACCGGCTAACGATACTCAGAAACAGAAACACAAAAGAAGGGAAAAAATACTGAAACCTCAACTAGGCGTAGAGTGTGCAAATAACCTTGAACGCGGATTAACACTATTTGTCGCTATAGAGTGTACGGACCGATGACAAAAGACTTCTATCTCGACTGAGTGCTCGATAACGAATGGTCTAAAATTGTTGCTTTTGATTGATCAAACCTTACTGCTCATTATCAATGGCATGAACCATTAGCGCTGTCTTTTTAAACTCGTCTACATTGCTTGTCTCTCGCTCGCTGCTTGACGATTTGAATTCATTGTACCGTTTTATGGGCGATCGGTGGCCAGACAGGCGCAGTTTGAGTTGTTGTGTAGTTAAACCTATGTAGGAACTGTCACATTCTGTACAGGGTATAGGGTAGATTACATTGCGTTTTGAAAGAGGAGGAGTGGGATCTTTCAGCTTGGAAAACAAAATTGCATTGGTTTTTGTACATTTGAAACCTAACCTTACATTTTTGTGATTCCTCTGAACGATCCTGGCAAGGGCGGGTGTGAGAGCATCTACGTGGTGGAGAGATCGATATACCGTTTGTTCGCTCTCGGGAGGGCGGTCATTTACTGTGCTGAGATTTTTGTTGACAAATCGATTGATCAGTCGATTTACTAGGGTGCTGGGATAATTGTTATTGCGCAAGTATTCTCGTACCGTTAGCTTTTTCTGGTTTTCTGTTTTGTACGTTGATAGTCGAAATACTCCCGTCGAAATGAACCCTAGCTGTATTTAGCTTTTGCGTGAGCGGATGGAGAGAGAGAAAATTTAATATTCGGCCAGATGCCACCGGCTTTTTGTACCAGTCGGTGAGAATCCTCTGCTCGTCCGTTCTTATCAGAACCATGTCCAAATAAGGCAAACGGTTGTTGCTCTCAATCTCACATGTAAACTGGATATGTGGATTATAGGCATTCAGCACACTCTTCACATGATCAAATTCATTAGCTGGGAGAGCGGTGATCAAATCATCCATATATTTCTTTAAAAAGCGGATAGGTATATTGATCGTCTTCAACACGTCATCTAGTAATGTTTCCATTACTAGATCTGCTAAGGCAGGGGATAATGGTTTTCTGGTCTATCATTTTCTGATCGTATAGAGCATTTACCATTTGATTATTTTTGGACTGTACTTTGTTTGTCCAGTCCGTGTCAATGCCTTCATACGTATCGCTGTCACCAACAAGGGTTTGCATTTTCATTTCGTATTCTTCTTTTTTCACTATTACTGTTTTGTTACCCTTGCCGGCCGCCGCAATGCATATTTCCGGATTGTCACGGATGAACTTGTGGGTCGTATGGTATGCTTCGATCAAAAAATGATTGACGGGATCAGTGGATGATTTGAAGCAACCGTTTTTTCGTTTGTTCACGTAATTGTGAATTATGTTGGTGAACTGGTTGCGACTTGCCGCTTGCACCGTGTCGTCGGGTTCAAGCTTTAGAATAGATTCTAAGTCTGCGATAATCTTGAAATACGGAATTTCTCGATTATCCTGGAAAGGCAAGACAAACTTAGGACCATATCCTAGTAGTAGCATTGTTTCTTTGAGAACTTCCACATCAGTGGTGTTCCGTGTCCACGACTCGTTCACGGTGAAGTTGAGAGGCGACCAGCGATGCCAACCTTCCAGTTTAAACTGGATTCTTCCAGTTTTTTTTACTCGATCCAGTCAAACAGACAAATGTGTAAATCGTCCAGTTTTTTTAAATATTGTTCAGTTTTATCCAATTTTTTTCCCAGAGGTGTGCGCCAAAATTATTTCCTCACTATTTGCATTACAATAGTAGTTTACTATATAAACTAGTAATAAATAATAAAATAAAATAAATGAAATTGTGAAGAGTACAACCTCTCTAGGGAACAAGGGAAATTGTTTTTCAGTAACCATATTTTGCTTCACCCCGTCGTATTTCAATACACATTAGAAATTGATATGCTATGGAGTGCAAGATTAGCAGATATTGTTAATTAAAATGAAGATTGTTTTTTAGTCTGTTAATTACACATGGCATAGTGCGTTAGTTTGAAGGTACCAATTTTTTCGTTTAACATTTCAAATTTCTTAAAACTTGTAATGTGAAATTATCTAAAAGTTATATTTAAATAGTAGCGATCGCTTTTATACTATCTTAAACTAGAAATTCGCTGCTATATGAGAATTGTTTTCTTATTTTGTCTAATAGCTGAACGTTTTCATATTGATCGTTTGTCTTCATATTTGAGAATTCTGTTTTATAAAAAATAGATCCATTTTATTTTAAAATACTTTGCATCCCTAAACTACATTCCCTTTTGCAAGGATAAATTTGGTTATTCGGGCATCCAGTTTTTTCCAGTCTTTTTTAAAGAGAGGTTCCAGTTTTTTTGAAAATAAAGTTGGCAACGCTGGAGGCGACTCAACTTCCACTTTCGCCATTAGGCGTTGAAACTTACTGTCTGTTTTTGCTTTGAGTGCACGACCTTGTTTGTTAAAGTAACATTCCTGACCACTAAAGAATGAGTTGTATATGTGTGGAGGGGTTGCCTGCATTATCTGACTTACGAGTGACACTTTAGTTTCTTCTAACTGTTTGATCTTATAGAAACTGTCCTTGATTTCGATGTTGATGATCGTTCGCTTGAAGCGGTCCATTGCTTATTGCAAACTTCCTCTGTACGGGCTGGCGTCTTCAAGAAGACCATTGATGCAGCGAAAACTATTCTGGATGTGTGTTGGGTTCAATCCATATTTCCTACATCTTCTCAGGAATTCTTTCCGGCTTAGTTGAGCGCACAGTTTTCCGACGGCTTGCGCATAGCTTCTGTACAATCTACGATGTTGCGGCTGTAAACTATTGTAGAAGGTTGCGGTACTGGAATCTAATCTTGGCGCCATTGTTGTTATTCGATAGAAAGATGAACGACCACTTTGTTTTCAGTTGTAGAGAAATAAAAGGACTTTTTGGTTTCACTGGAAAGTTTCCGGATTTCTCCGCATGGTGGCGGTAATGAGCCAAGCAATTTAAAGGGAATGCTCCTATCTGTACGACGCTAAGAGATAGAGCATTTGGATGCTCTACAAAGTTGTAGAGTAGCAAAAAAATCTTTATTCTCTTATTTGAAAAATGCAAAATTCCACCACATGGTGGCGCCAGTGAGCAAAATTAATTCAAGGAAATTCGCCTATCTATACAATGGTAAGAGATGGTGCAATCTGACGTTCTACGAAGTTGTAGAACATTTCAAAGGCTTTCGTGTATAAATATAATTTAGGCCGCATAGTGGTGGTTAGCATATATTATCGAGAATGAATATATTTTGATACACCTTTTGAATGTTTTCTATTTTTTCCGCACAATAGAGAATCAAACTAGTTTAAAACAATACTCTTATTTCTTGTGCAAAGTTTCTTTTATTATGCATAACATGTTACTGAGTTTTCTTAAGACTCTCAGGTTATAATAACATCTATATTTTTACTTTCTTTGTAATTCCATTGATATTTCTCCTGTTGCCTCATTTATTAACCTTTTTTTAGTTTTTTGAAGCAACTGTTGACTAATTCTACGAACGCTCTCTCCTCAAAGACGTCATGAACAGTGCCGCGCGTCAGTGCTCGTTGATTGCCTCCCGCAGAAGAAGCGTACTCTATACGCCGTGAACTCATTTAGACAGGCATTGGTTGCACGATTACAGGGCTGATGTTTTGGTGATAGGTGAGAACTACTAGAGTCATTCGAATGCCGATTAGTGACTTTTTTATCATATCTGGTCTCATTTATAGCTTAGGAATAGGGCTCAAAATATATTCTGTCACCTTACGCAGACTACTAGGCTTAAACACTACATTCCGCTAATAATGCAGCCTGGGATAAATACCTAAGTATGCTAAAATCCAATTCGCGCAGTGCTTCTATTATAATCAGCATCCCCTATCACCTTGCAAACAAGCAAAGCGTGCATGCCAACTGCGCTGCCTACTATTCCGGCAAGGAAGGATCGTCTCCTGATATAGCTGCAACATTGCTGCTGGCGCTCGTCGATCGCTCTGTCGTAGTAGAGACTGAACCGGCTGGGTAGTGTCATTTTGCTTTGTGCGTTTCATCGCGCATGTGGCTTGCTATCGCCGCAGAGATGTGGTGTATGTTGTTGCCGTTGTCGCCTCGAGACGTGCCATGTGCTGCGAACCCAACTAAATTGATATTTGTTATACGAGTATGGGACTGATACTTCGGCAGTAAGCAAAGGGTGCTAGGGCAATTTGAATACCGGATGGACAATAGTCAAATTACCTGTGCAAATTCTTAGCTCAATCTCTGAAACTATATTTTTGCACCTACTGTTTAAATTTTACATGGGATTTTGTGTGGGAAAATTAACTTTCATAAAATAATTCTTCCAGGAGTTGCCCATTGCTTCATAAAAATAAATCGTTATGTGACATTTATAGGAAATTCAACATAGAAACAAAGTCTCGAAAACCACAAAACGATTTGACGCTTGAGAAAAAAGTTATTAAACAGAAACCGATTGCTGCTCTGACGATTGATAAAAAAATCATTTTTTCTAGCACCACTGCTGTTGGTTGTCCAATTATATGAAATTTTGTCTTGATTTACTCTTAATGTGTCTAAATCATTTATCTATACTGTTTGGCCACCTTGCAAGGGTTTTGAGAAATAAATTGAGGCTTCTTTTGTAATAAGAGAAAGTTAAAAAATTTGTATATAATTAGACTGTCATCAGCAATGATGCTATGAAAAGTGAAATTTTCATCGATCTTCAGAACATCAATCGGTTTTTGATTAGTAACTTTTTCAACAAGCCTCAGATCGTTTCGCGGTCTTCTAGACTTTATTTCCGTGATAAATTTCCTATAAAAATCAGACATCTGTTTATTTTTAGGAAGTAACGGACGACTCTTGGAAGAATTATTTTGCAAAAGACGATTTCCTCATACGAAATCCCATTTAAACTTTAAACAGTGGGCGCAAAAATATAGTTTCACCGAACGAGCTAAAAATTTGCAGAGGGAGCTAAATGGATCCCAATAAGTTACTCTGAGCAAAATTTTATTATTTTCATATAACCATGTCTCACTCTAATGGTCAATTTTTCATCACATCTGGTACCATACATAACTTCCAAACTGGACAATAAAAATCAATACTTTGGAATGGTAGTCCATGTGAGATCATGAAAACATGGATTACCATTCCAAAGTACTAAGTAACTCAACAGTGACATTATTTTAAGGACCCCAAAGTAGGCTAATTAAATACCAATACCGCGGCGGAACCCTTTATACAATGAAGCTCCATTTTTATCGTGACTAACGACTTACCTTTCAATATACGGGCCCTTTTAAAAATTTCGGTAGGGAAGTCGTGTAAGGTTTGGTACGCTTATATCTTTTGCTGTACTGCATATAATTAATATTTTTTGCCATTTTGTCAAAAATAAGTTGAACAATGTTGTCATAACAAAAAACTGTTTTGAAAAATTATTCGAAAACTGCTCGGAAATGGCGAAAAATTTCAGCTCATCTCGGTCAGACCCGTCAATATGATGCACCAACCGAACACTTAAATGATGAAAAATTTTAAATATATTTAAGTCCACTGTAGATTTGTTTCATTTTGTGTTGAACTGTTTAGAGCGTATAGGGTCCTCAAAGGGCTGTACAACATCGAGAAGGAACTATTTGTGAGCTGAACACGGCTGGTGCATGAATCTGTTTGTGTTAGCAGAGGCAATTATTTTCATTTCTGATTAGAGGGTAGTATACACGACGACAACCGGATTTTAAAACATTGCTCTCCAGCGTGAACATGTTTTCAGGATGGTGTGTTGCCTAATATCCATGCCATTCTGCCGTCAGGGGTTGGCAGGCGAAACAGTGCCGAGAAAACCAGAACCTGCCCTTTTCAAGACGACCATTGATGATGAGTTTTGATTTGATATTCCTTCTCTCTCTTTTGTTGGTGCATCATATTTTTTTGAATTAAGCTACGACTTCCTTGAAAACAACACACACTTTCCTAACCATTGGTTTGTTTTATTAGGAAAGACACAATACGTAGGCCATGCTGTTTTCTTGGGAGACATAATAATGGTTGAGGTCTGGAAGCATAGATCAATTTTGAAGTTCTGCGGACGACCTTCGCAAACTGCTTTCGGGGAGCTTTCCATCCGGTGGATTTACGAACTGTTTGGCACGGGTCATAGCACGAAAAATTCTACTCCGCTACTGCCGATGCTAGCTAGTAGCATAACGACGGTCAAATGAGTGATGAGGAAAACCGACCGACCGTTGTATAGTCGCGCGAATATGCACTAGTATCGCTCACTCGCTCGTTTTCGCGTCATGTGTCTTTCCATTCCTTTCTGCTACTAATACTAGTTTCCTTTTTTATTAACAACTTATAGTGAGTCAATCTTTTTCCTTTTTTTTATATTGTAACGACATATAATTAGCAAGGGACTGGAAGGTGAAGTATTTTTCAAATATTAAGAGCCATAGTACTCAAGGGAGAGCAAGGAATTGAAGTGAGAAAGTTTAGAAAAGCGTGGAGTAGGGTCAATGAACAAGCTTAGAGTTTCCCGGTTACTAATACTAGTATGAACAAAATGAATATACGTCTTTCCCTCACCTTCCATCCAGTGACCAGTATTGCCACACTGCTTTTCACAATAGCCTTCCAACAATATTTTCAGCGAATGTTGCAGATTGGAGAGAAAAAACGTGTTTAATCCACCTAACAGTGTGATGAGACATTTCTTATAACTCTTATCACTCTTCGGATATTATATCGTTTGGGAACATTTAGAACTTGATGCTTCGCGATGTTTTTGATAACACATACTACATTGGATAGTGGCAGGACTCAGAGAATCGCTCAAATCAGCATAGGACAACATCAGTGCTAGAAATCTCAAACCAAATCAATGGGAAAGCGAAAAAATGGCCCATGAAATAGACATACCAACGAATTATTGTTAATGCTCTGTTAATAAAATATCTGAATTGTGGTGGGAAAACTGAATTTTCCTAAAGGGGTTATATATTGTACTGAGCCAAAAAAAATCGAATTTTTTGAAGTAGAATACTTCTAACGTTTCAATATGGGGTCCCGTTTCAAAAATTTCAGTTGAGAAATTTTCCCAGGTTTGAAATGCGAATATCTTCTGTTCTACAGGGCGAAATCGCAATATTTTTGCACTATCTGATCGGAAATTTGTGCACGTATTTCGTATTAAATTTCGGAATTACTGCGACTACTATAAATAAACCGAAACAAGGATTTTCATAAAATCCTTCGAAAACAGCGAAGAAGCGTTGTAAGCGTTTCATTACATACGGGAATGTTATATATACAGGTCACGCGAGCTTGTTTTGTATCAGTGGGTCCTCGCTTACCACACGAGCAACATGCTCGTCCGGACGGTACAATGAGCGGTATCATGTTTGCGTTCCCGTACCAAGCGTCATCGCAAGGTTCTTCGTGATAAAATCTAGGGAATCACCACCTCCGCAATTTGGCGTCTGGCTCGTCGTGGTGGTGTAAAATGCATCTCCGATTTAATCTACGAATGCTGATGGTGTACAGGAAAATGTCACCCGAGATGCCGTGACCTACACTGAACACGCCAAGCGCAAAACCGCAATGAATGTCGTCTATACTCTGAAACGGCAGGGACGCATTTTGTATGGATTTGGAAGTTGAAAAGGTAGAACTCACTTGTATCATTATAAAAAATTTCATTTCAAAGAATAAGTTTGCATTTTCTGTTTCACGGACTGTTTCTTCCTGGAGAGCAATTTGGGTTAAATCCTAAATTATGATTTATTTCAGTACGCAAATTGCAAATATGGTCAGAAAGAAACTGGAGTGAAGTGGAAAACATTTTTACTAGGCGCATTCAAAAAAGGTTTCAATTCTCAAACATTTTACCAAAGTGCCGCCTCTCTTTACCCTGAGTGTTCGATAATCTCCGTATTGAAAACACAATTTCAATTTTGTTCTTTATCAAAAATATGTGGTCGACCAACGAAAGGGTGGAGCTACGAAGAACACATATTGAGGACAACACAACAAAGGACGAGCTTACATTGTGCTGTAGTCAGGTATAAAAACTCAGCATGCTGTTGCTCAGTTCGTTTGCAGCATCAGCATGCAGCAGTTCGTTTGCAGCATCTCCCGCAAAATTCAAACCACCGTCCGTTTGCTGCTGTCAGAAGAGTTGGCCAAGCACGCCGTCTTCGATGGCACCAAAACTGTTACCATATACACCAGCTCCAAGTAAATTTCGAACACTGCCCAAACAAAAGGCCCTTTTCAGGGCCATCAATTTATCGACAAAGAATGAAATTGAAGTTTTGTTATTACAAGCATCAGAAAGTGCTTGTCAAGAGCGTTGGATGGTAAGTGAGCCACTTGTGAACGATACCGTCGCTTTCACGTAGAATGGCACAAAATCAAAAGTTATTTGTGACTTAATGATTCAATTTACAAAAATCGAACGTTTTCTAACGTTTCGATATAGGTGCTCCGTTTCAAAATTTTTGGCCAGAATGCTACCTGTTTTTTCAAACGTGAAAATCTGCTGTTGTATTGAATGAAAACCTTCGATTTTTGCGCTGATTGGAAATAGTTGTGACTAATTCTGTAGAATGTACAATTACTGAAAATAACGGATTTTGTGAAAGCAGTGGTTGGTCCGTACGATTCGATTCCAAGCAAGCCAGACTAGTTTTCGTTGGAAGGTCCACCTCTGACAATAGAAGTAAACTATTTTATTTTGAATTCAACTACAACTTCCTTGAAAACAGCACAGCTAAAAAACTTTTGGGAAAAAGCGCGCAAACCTAAATTTTCCACTATAATGGAAACTGCCTGTGCCCCGCCGCACAGCATCATCAAGATTGATAGTAATTCAAACCGGGAGGAAAGAGGTTGTAAGGCAATGGAAAACGAAAATTTCATTTATATCTTACTGGAATATAGTTGGCTGGTCCTGAAAAGAACTTGTTGGTTTGTGGTTTATTTTGGGTCACAATTTAGGCCTGCTCGATTACTGATAGCTGTGAATTTCTCGCAGGGCGACAGTTTCTGTTCAGTAGTGATGAGGCTTCCTAACGCCAACCGTGACTGGGGCACTTTTACACGGCCTTCGTTGCTTACTGCTTGCGGGGAGGCTTTCCTCCGGTGGACTTACGAGCGGTATGTTTGGTACGGGCCATTTATCAACAATGAATCGAATTGAAATTTTGTTATTACAAGCATCTGAAAGTAGCTTGCCAAGAGCGTTCGATGGCAAGTGAGCTACTTGTGAACAATATCGTCGATTTCACGTAGTATGACACAAAATAAAAAGTTATCATTTGTGTGTTTGTTTACAGTTTCGTGTTTACTAGGCGCATTCAAAAAAGGTTTCAATTCTCAAACATTTTACCAAAGTGCCGTATTACATTACTCTCTTTACCCTGAGTGTTCGATAATCTCCGTATTGGAAACACAATTTCAATTTTGTTCTTTGTCAAAAATATGTGGTCGACCAACGAAAGGGTGGAGCTACGAAGAACACATATTGAGGACAACACAAAAAAGGACGAGCTTACATTGTGCTGTAATCAGGTATAAAAACTCAGCATGCTGTTGCTCACGCTCAGTTCGTTTCCAGCATCAGCATGCAGCAGTTCGTTTGCAGCATCTCCCGCAAAATTCAAACCGCCGTCCGTTTGCTGCTGTTAGAAGAGTTGGCCAAGCACGCCGTCTTCGATGGCACCAAAACTGTTTCCATATTCACCAGCTCCAAGTAAATTTCGAACACTGCCCAAACAAAAGGCCCTTTTCAGGGCCATCAATTTATCGACAAAGAATGAAATTGAAGTTTTGTTATTACAAGCATCAGAAAGTGCTTGTCGAGAGCGTTGGATGGTAAGTGAGCCACTTATGAACGATACCGTCGCTTTCACGTAGAATGGCACAAAATAAAAAAGTTATTTGTGTGATTTGTAGACAGGTTAGTGTAATGATTCAATTTACAAAAATCGAACGTTTTCTAACGTTTCGATATAGGTGCTCCGTTTCAAAATTTTCGGCCAGAATGTTGCCTGTTTTTCTAAAAGTGAAAATCTGCTATTGTACTGAATGAAAACCTTCGATTTTTGCGCTGATTGGAAATAGTTGTGACTAGTTGTGTAGAATGTTCAATTACTGAAAATAACAGATTTTGTGAAAGCAGTGGTTGGTTCATACAATTCGATTCCAAGCGAGCCAGACTAGTTTTCGTTGGAAGGTCCATCTCTGACAACAGAAATAAATAATTTTATTTTGAATTCAACTACAACTTCCTTGAAAACAGCACAGCTAAAAATTTTCCACTATAATCAAAACTAGTGCCCCCGCCGCACAGCATCATCAAGATTGATAGTAATTCAAGCCGGGAGGAAAGAGGTTGTAAGGCAATGGAAAATTTCATGTATAATAATAATACTTTATAATTGGCTGGTCCTGAAAACAACTTGTTGGTTTGTGGTTTATTTTGGATCACAATTTAGGCCCGCTCGTTTTCTGATAGCTGTGAATTTTTCGCAGGGCGACAGTTTCTGTTCGGTAGCGATGAGACTTCTTAACGCCAACCGTGACTGGGGCACTTTTACGCGGCCTTCGTTGCCAACCAGCTCCCTGTCAAGGACGACGTCTCTGTACAGCCAGCATCACTGCCATGAAAGGCAAAACATTGATTTTGAACCGAATGATTAGAAGCTGTATTTAGTTACAAAATGTCGATTTTCTGAATGATATGATATTAAATCATCCCACAAGATGCAAAACGTCGTGTGGAATGCTTGAATATCGAGCATAGTGCCGAACATAATTCTTTGTTTGGGTCTTTATAGCTATAACGCCCCATATATGTCGGTCGCTGTCAAACTCCATATGATGGTATAGGGTTGCCAGGGGGCTGTTGCCAACTGCTTGCGGGGAGCCTTTCCTCCGGTGGACTTACGAGCGGTCTGTTTGGTACAGGCCATGTAGCGAAAAATGCTGATCTGCTACTTCTCTGATACTGGTAGTAGGACGACGGTTAAACGCTCGTTTGCGTGCCTTCATTCATAAAAGTTCATCAATATTTTCAAAGAATGTTGCAAATTGTCATTGTAATTCCAAAAATACTCCAAATAAACTATGAATGTGCTAAAGTCGACAAAATCGCATAGAAATTGCTTATTCCAGAGCAGAATTTACCGATCTAAAGTGTATTCTACTTCACTCCGGTTATGTCTCTGACATTACCCACCCATCTTTTTTTGAATCGATTTGAAGTTTATACTTTACTCAAATTTCCAACGCGACTGAGAACTAAGAAATCAACGCTTTTTCTTGAAAAGGACGATACTAGCAGTGATATCATTCAAAGAAAATCAACAGTGAATATTTCCAGACTTGGTTTTATTTCCTATTTAAGAACTATTGTGTTTTTTTACATCCTAGATTGCATGATTCAGTGATCGAAACCCAAAACTTCATAAAGTATTTGAAATTATTAAATTAAAATTTGTTTTTGCTATTGAAATTGACAAAATGATAGCATCGCCCCTTTGGCGATTGTTTACTTTTGCGGCCCCACCTATCAGCATTACGTTTTTTTTACAATAACCACCATTCTACACCACCGATTTCGTCCGTGTTTTTTCAATAGAGATCATTGTTACTATTTACAGCTAGTATCAGCTTGATAATCCTAAAAAAATACGAAAATAAAAGTTTCGCCTCTAAACTGCTAGCAAAAAAAGTATCGCCCTGTTTGTTTGCATGGAGCGTGGAGGGCGAAACTTTAAATAAACACACAAAAATACAGTTTCGCCCATTGTATTTTTTGCTGTAGTTTAAGAAAGCAATATCGTAGAATCAAAATTTTAGGTTAATTTGTTGCGTTTCAAAGCCCTCATTCGCATGTATGAAAAAAGCCTTATGTTTACATTTGTAAGTATCGCCCTTTTCACAAAAAAGCGTTGAAATGAAATCGCAGCTCTTGATATCTCGCTATCTCTGAAGTGCATGCGTGCATAGTTTCAAATTTTACTTCGACATCGACTTTTTTTAAAGGTGACTTCCCAGTAGTATCCTTGATTTGAATTATTATCGCTAATCCTAATGCCAAAGAACAAATAAAAACCTCACGAAAACGAACCGTTTGGGGAAATCATCATCATTACATATTGGAATTTTCATTTTCACGAAACTTTTCGATAACCTTCCGTCACTGTCACAATACACTGGGTGCACAGTGCTCTGAAAATGTAGCGAAATCGTCTTAGGGCACCAGCGGGTCTGTAAAGAATACTAAAAATTAATTTCTATTCCACAATTTTCAGTTCAGCAATTCGAGAGATCGTGCTCACCGCAAGCCATGAAAAATAGACTACGTTGTGAAGCGATGGTCACTATTTATTAAAAAATCACGGTTAAATAAAAAATAAAACTATTAAAAAATTCAAATAGTTTATAATTTTCACAAACTTATTAGGAAAAATTGTTTAATAAGCTTTCGTAATATTGTGTAGGAAAAAAGCTCAAAATTTCAGTATTTTCTCTATCTGCAACATATAAACCCTTAAGTATACCAATTAATTGGCATACGAATTGGAATAGGTTCGCCAATTTTGGAAGAAGCCTATAAAATAACCCCTTGAAAACTACCTAAAAATGGTTATAGTTGGATGCAATAAACAAATCTCCAAAAAAGAAATGTACCTATTAATGTGAAACACAGCGAATAATACATACAATAAAGACCCATTTTTATCAGTCTCATGGTGTATTTTAGGGTGACAAAATAGTGACATTGACTAAATCGGGCAATTTTTTTCTTCATAATAAACTGAAGCTGTTAAAATATTCTTCTCGTCCCTTGATGTAGTCTGATAACTATTTCTGATTATGATGAACTTTTTATTTTCGCATATTTCGCATATCTTCATGATGAGGAAAACATGCTCAAGAAAGGATTTACTCGAATTCAGTCTTGTTCGTCTGCTAGAGCCCATCAAACATATGTTCATATTTGGCTGATAAAGTCGGGGTTTCAATGTGTTATAATAGATATTCAGCTTTCGAAGAAGTTTCTTTTGTACGAGTGTATAACGACTTTGTTTCTACTTACTTGAAATCAGCGGCGAAGCCAGAAATTCGGTTTGGTGAAAATCGATCATACTGTCCAAACGGCATAATTCCGAAACCGTAATTTTTGAAGTTTTAAAATTATGCAGAATTAATTTTTCAGAAAATAGTAACAGAGTTCGTGTCTTTAGCGAATTTGTTGAGACTTTATTGTAGTCATGAATATTAACCTGAGAAAATTCACCATAAATATTTCTTGGACGATATACAGTCAAAATTATTTTATCAAATGATGCGCTGTTCAACGTTTGCAAAACTCATCGAAGATACTAAACCTCCGAAATTGGCGGTTTCGAAATGATGCTATCTTGACCTTAAATTACTGTTTTTAAACATTTGACCTATACATATAATTGGTCATACAACAAAAATCAAATTCTCATCAAAATCGATCAGGACCTGCTAGAGTCGAATGGAAATCGTCATTTTTCATAAATTTCTCTCTACATTCGAAAAGTGTTATCCTCGTTATTAATCATATTACGTTTTCGTCTCAACTCGACGCATTCCCAAAATAAAAACCTGTTTTAATCCACCTAGTGGTGCAATTGTGCTTGTGCCATTTGTCCAGACTACGATTTCATGGCTGGTTATGTTCAATACAATGGTGGAAATGAATATTACATGTTCAGTACGATTTGCACATACATGCAATGGATCGACAGCCACGATCTTAAGATACTATGTGATACTGAAACATCGCTTGAAACCAGCGGCAGATCATTGAGAAAGATCCGGGAGGTCCAGGTCCTGCCGAAAATTTTCAACTTGTTAAGAAATTTTAAACTAGTTTTAATTTTAAAGTAGCAATCCCTCATAGCATACGCCCTCCGGGCCGGTATGATTGACGATTTTTGTAGTGATTGCATAACCTTTCTATATGAGAAAGGCAAAATTGTACCAAAGTCCAGAAAAAAGTCAATTTTTGTCAAACATCTCAATGTTTCATGCATTTTAAAGTCATTTGGCATCAAAAATACAAATTTGATTTTGAAAATTTTTCATTTCAGTTTATATGGGAACTTGCTGTGTGATTGCACTCTTCAACTCGTAACTCCGGAGCTGGAAGTCCAATCAATAAAAATAGCAGCCGATGGGAAAGCTGTACCTTTCATTTGAGACTAACTTTGTGCAAATCGGTCCAGCCATCTCTGAGAAACAGAGGTCACATTTTTTTCCACATACACACATACATACACACACAGACATTTTTCGATCTCGACGAACTCAGTCGATTGGCATATGACACACGGTTCTCCGGGTCGGGATTAGATTGACGAATTTTAGAGTGAATGAGAAAGGCAAAAACATTTTTAGCAAATGTTGAAAGTTATGCATTTTTTGGTGAGCAGTTCTATGTTTCATAGACATTAAATCAATTTTAACTTCGATTCCTATTAAATAAAGACCCTTATTACAGTACATCTCTACAAAAACGAGCTCAATTTGAAAATAAATCTGAGGATTATGATTGATTACAGAACTCTGGAATTTTCTATTGGAATGTTTTCAGGCATGAATTTGATATTGATGCTATTAGACAACTGTGAAATCAAGACCAATAGATCAGTTACATATCAGGACCCCATTCCGACAATTTATCAAAAGTCCTCATGATGTTTACAACAACAGGTTATCAATGTACGGATCAGATAATTGTTATTGTAATATTGAATTAAATTAGTCTGCATCAATAAATTTTCAACTTCAATCCAATATATTTTTTTGGGTGTGCTGGGGAGGGGGGGGGGGGTTGGTTGTATGGTGTAAACCCCAAAAGCTTCTCTTGGCTACGCTGTTGCTTGGAGTTATTTATTTCGCTTTTCATTTTCCGATATGTTTCAGATCGATCCGATGGTTATAAGTTAGAAAAATTGCAGTCAGAAGGTTCGCACAAATGAACATTTTTGTATTGATAAGTTATCAAGTTCCTTCCAGACAACTTGGAAGTGTTCGGTGATTATTTCTAGCGGTTGTAGATAGTAAAATGAAATACAAAATTCGTTTTATCGAAATAATGTTTAGCTTATTTCAATGGATTATTACTATATTGAACAATAAATAGGCGACAAAGAGTAATCAACAAACAACAAGCCATAACTTTTAAAGTATTCAAAATAGTTATTTAAGGTCTTTAGTAAAGTTATTCGCAAAAGTAAGAGCCACAAATTTGCTGAAGACATCATTTCGATATAATCACTTCCAAAAAAAATTTGTGAAAATATCTTACTCATAGGGGGATTAATCAGCAAAAGCACAATACCAAAAGAAAGGGCATATTACCTCCATTAAAATCTCCGAAGATACTATTGACCTAAAATAAGCCGTTTTGGCGTTAATAATAGATTACATGTTTTTGGTCATATTTCTGGCAATGGGAAATGATAAAAATCTTTCGTCCGCATTTAATGTTAAATATATCTTTTGATAATAGTCCAATTTCAACAATCTATAGCTTGTTCGAAAGGTATTCGTTAAAGCTGTCTAAAAACATATGAATTGTTAAACTATATTGTCAATTTCGGCAGATAATTTAAAAAAAAAACTGCAAAAAACGCCATTTTTACGCATTCAGACATTCATATCTTGGAAACTAAACATCAGAATCAAAAACAAATTAATAGCGTTCATACTGTTTTTTAGTTCTTTAATTTAAAATTGGTTTGGATAAGATCGGTTCAGCCATTGCTGAGAAACACGAATGAGAATTTGTCCGTTACATACACACACACAGACATTGTCCCAAATCGTCGAGCTGAGTCGATTGGTATATAAGACTCGGCCCTCCGGGCCTCGGAAAAAATCTTGAAAGTTTGAGCGAATCCTATACATTTCTTTTATAAGAAATGTAAAAACATTTAGCAATTTCAAAAATATTCCCAAAAAACTATGTAGGGTAATTTCGATTGAGATGCCGCACTCTCTATATCTCGTATATAGGGTCGTAATTTTATACGGCAATATGATATTGTGAGTTTGTCTTTCGGGGAACTACAACACTAGATATGTAAAATAATCCTTATTATTAACTCACGAAAATTGTATTAATGATTTTGTGCGTCCAGTTGCATCATGCCCAAGTAATAACTGAAGTTTTATAGCACGCTACAAGTACAATCTAAGTTTTATCAGTGGCTATAAAACTATCATAAAATCACAATTGTTAATAGGGTGGAGCGCCGAAAAATTTTCAGCACCACATTAAAATTTCTTTTTTTAAAATCGTTTGATTTTTTGTGAATCATGTATCGGTTGAAAAGCTTGGACCTTTTAGAAGGCATTCTGATCATGAGCACGGTCGGAAAATATCGTCGTGCGGCATCTCTACCATACAATTGGGAGAGATGCCAATCAAAATTACGAGTGATATGCCGCACTCGATGGTGGAGGATACGTAACTAATATATATTTTTCCACCTCGTAATGTCATTTAATGATAATTTGCGTCAGGTATGGGTTCTGGATTAGATATATCCACAATCCACAGTGACATATAGGATTATGAATCAATTATCTATATATTTAAATGGGCGATATGTATCTGAGTAATAGTTATTTCGGTTTATTCTTTAAAGTTTCAGGCACTAACATCAACGAGAGGTAAAAAATACTTTTGTTCACTATTTTTCAGTTTGTGATCACGGTGCGACGCCTCACCCGCAGAGGCGGCATCTCTCCCGCAATGATCTTTTTTAAAAATGATCATTGAAATTTAATGATTTTTTTTCATGTCAAATTTCATCATATATTGAATGATTTACTTTGATGCAGGACCGCTTTGTAGAAATGTGCGGCATCTCTCCCCAAATTATCCTATATATCTCACTCACGGCAAAGGAGTATACACATTATTTTGCCATAATATTTCAATAAAATTCAAACAGTATTTCCACAGAGAATACTAACTGCAGAAGAAGCTATTTTCTTTTAAAAGTAAATAAGTAATTAAACCAAACATGGATGGGTAACGTCTGTGACACATCGGAAATGTTGTTTGAAATCTAGTGATATTCAACAGAATCTTTAGATTGGAAATAACATGTTTGAATGGAAATTTTCAAATTATTCTTTATTATAATTATAGTGGTTCGGAAAAGAACTATTGATGGTTGTGCTGAGTTTAAAGATCGTTGGATGCTGAAGAATTCTCAGCATGATATCATTGGTGTTGGTGTAGGTTACTAACCAGTTATAATTGTATCATGTGTTGTGTGTTGCAGATTTCAAATTAAACCACTGGATCAATCAAATGAAAAAATATGAAAAGTCCGAAAGTCCTACTTTCTACATTCATGTTTTTACCATACAAAATAACCCTTATAAGCGCCAAAACTTTTTAAAATGCCCGAAGTAAGTGTCACTCCGGTTATGTCACAGACATTACCCACCCATCTTTTTTTATTCAAACAAAAATTCAGAAAAGTTTGGAAGGAGCCCTAAACCATTGGTAAAGTTTGGTTTTGTTCTGCTCCACAATCGTAATCGTTAGAAAAATTCGGTGGTCAAAAACACTTCAAGGCCTCAAGGGAAACTTTTATTTAAAAAAATGTTCCCAAAATGTGGTCCTTCAGAACATTCATTTTACATTATAGATATTTTTGGAGGGACGGATCGGATCCAGAAAAAAAATTCGGGAGGGTTTGTAAAATTTCGATTCGATGCCTATATTTTGCTTTGACATAAGATCTCGATGTTTCATGCATTTTGAAATCTTTCGGCGTCAATAATTATAATTAAATTCCGATTAAAAACGGTTTTAATCCATCTAACAGTGTGATGATAGATTTCTTATAACTCTTATTGCTTTTTTCGGGTATTATATCGATTAAGAACATTTAGAACTTGATGCTTCGCGATGTTTTTGATAACACATACTACATGGGATAGTGGAAGGACTCAGAGAATCGCTAAAATTAGCATAGGACAATATCAGTGCAAGAAATCTCAAAGGTCAAACCAATTTAATGGAAAAGCGGAAAAATGGCCCATATAATAGAAATAAAAACGAATTCTCGCTAATGCTCCGTTAATAACATATATAAATTCTTCAATCAATGCATTGTGTAGCGAAAACTAAATTTTCCTATATATGTTGTGCTGAGTCAAAAAATTCGAAAAACAAATTTTCGAATAGATTTGCAGTTCATACTCATTAGCGTTTACTCCAATTCCCAACGTGGATGAGAACTAAGCATTGAAATTTCAGCTCTTGATATCTCACTATCCTGATGTGCATGCGTGCATAGTTCAAACTTTAGTTCGATATCGACTTTTTTTAAAAATAACTTCCCAGTAGTATCTTTGATTTGAATTTGAATTAAGAACAAATAAAAAACTCCGGAAAACCGTTAGGGAAAATCATTATCATTACTGGAATTTTCTTTTTCACGAAACTTTTCGATAACCTTCCGTCACTTCTATAAAAAATTTTCAATTACTATAAATTTACTTTTTTATTTCGACTATGTTAGTCACATTTTCTTTTTTACATTTTAACGACATTCAATTACCTAGAGATTACTTGGTATGGAATGTTATGAAAATAAGAGCTATAGTACTAAAGTGAGAGCAAGGATGTGAAGTAAACAGATCGGAAAACTAGAAGTGGCAGGGTCGGTTGTCACGGTAAAGATAGTCTTGTCTGCCTATACCAGGACACATGCTAGTGAACTCGGGTGGTTCGTATTCATGCTGCCTAAGCTCGACCCTCACTAGCAGAAGACACAAATTAAGCCCGTACGATATTAAGCCTGTTCTAATAACCCTGCCACTTCTAGTTTTCCGATCTGTTTACTTCACATCCTTGTTCTCACTTAAGTACTATGGCTCTAATTTTCATAACTTTCCCTACCCAGTAATCTCTATACTGTTATGATAAATCTTTTCTACTGTTCATAAATAATAAAATTTACATTTTATCTAAAGCTTGAGTTTGTGAAGCTCACAATATTTGTTTATTTGTTTAATACATCAACAGGCATATCAAAGCCCCAATGATGTTAGCGTAAATACTAATCTTATTTCTAATACTCAAGTCGCACATAAAAACAATAGAATAGAAATAGAAAGTGATTTAAAAAAAATTGGTTAAGGAACATTTCGTAAATATCATTTTATAACTTTTATAACTGGCGTTTTGGACAGTACATTTTCATCAAACTTCCACCAAATCGAATTTCTGGCCACGCCACTGACTTCAAGTAAGTAGAAACAAAGTCGTTCAACACTCGTCCCCAAGAAACTTCTTCGAATACTGCCTATCAATTATAATACATTGAAGACCATTTTGGTCAGGCCCCGATTTAGTCTGCCCCCATTTTATCAACCTCATGTTTGATGGACTCTAGCAGACGAACAAGGCTGAACGCTATTGAGAGTATGAACTTTAAATTGATTCAAAAAAACTTTTTTCGATTTTCGGGCTTAGCACAACATATATTTATTTAACCTCTTTGGGAAAATTTAGTTTTCCCCACGCAATACATTGATGGAAGAATTTGGATATGTTGTCAATAGAGCGATAATTCGTTTGTATGTCTATTTTATGGGCCATTTTCCGCTTATTCATTTATTTGGTTTAGCATTTGAGATTTCAAGCACTATGTTGTCCTATGCTGATTTGAACGATTCTCTGATTCCTGCCACTGTCCCATGTAGTATGTGTTAACAAAAACATCGCGAAGCATCAAGTTATAAACGTTCTCTATCTATATTATATACGAAGAGAGTGATAAAGAGTGATACAAAATGTATCATCACACTGTTAGGTGGATTAAAAACGTTTTTATATGAAAGTTCTCATAACTTCGAAACGAAAAAAGTTTAGTAGTCAGTTAATGTTTTAAAGCAAATTATGCGCCCTAAAATAATCTTCAAGTTATCCAAAGGGTACTTCAGTGTAAAATAAAAACTACAAAAGTTTTAGAAATAAAACCGTTTTTAACCCTTCGGAAGTTGCGCAAGTGGCCCAATGAACGAGCAGCCGCTGGTGCGCCAACACAGTTTTGCTACCTTTGTTAGCTGGCGGAAGGTTACAGAACACCCTGAAGCTTACATTTGGTTTTCTCGTGCAATGAAAATTACAAAAGCTAGAGCTTGCATGTCTTCAGCAAATTTGTTTAAAATGTGTTTCTCTACAACTTCTACATCGAACACTAAAGTTCTATCTTGAACCGTTAAAAATTTCAGTTTTAAAAATTGCTAAAATTAGAATCACCCTAGCATCTGTTTAAACAAAAAGAAGGGCATTGCAAAGTACAACAACTTTGTCAAACATGTTGTAAGGCTAAGTCATTTAATTTTAGCAAAAAGTCAAAATTGCTGCTAAATTCACATTCTAGACCACTGTGTTGTGGGAGCATATTGAATGATATTCTACACAGTATTAGAATCTGGACAAACGTCTTCTTTCGATTTCGAATTCTTCTGCATATGTTTCAAAGAATACCCAAAGATGTGTCTCTTAACATGTCATCCACAAAGTGTCTCAAGAAGCTGTTCATTTTAACTCGGCGTAAACTGTCAATTTGCTTTGTCAAATAGTATAATCTATAGCTAAGTATTTTTACAAGCTTTGTAATTATGCGCTATTTATAATTCTAATTATAATACGATTGCACCGCTTCGTTTGAAAGTTATTTGCTTTAAACCATTTGCGTTTTGACGAAATCATACATATCTGAGAAAGTAAACAACATATCGAAAAACAAAAATTATAGTGTCAAATGACAACGTTATGCCTTTCACTAATTACGTTAAGATCGGTTCAGCGGTTGCTGAGGTAATTACATGACATTAGTGCACATACATACATACTCACACACACATATATATACAGACATTGTCTCAATTTGTCGAGCTGAGTCGATAAAACACGACCCTCCGGGCCTCGGAAAAGGTTTTCAAAGTTTAAGCGAATTCTATACATTTCTTTTGTAAGAAATGTAAAAAGGTGCAAAATCGGCAGTCCCAGAAAGACGATTCTTATACAAAAAATAAATTTTCGAGAGTACAAAAAATCTCGACGTTTCAGGCATTTTAAAGATGTTTGGCATAAAAAATACGAATTCGATTTCTGAAATTTCATGGAGTCCCCTCCTTGAAAAAAAAAATGAGTTCAGGCTTATATGGTAGTTTGATATGTGAAGTCTATATTTCCGAAACCATATAAGCGATCCAGACGAAATTTAATAGACGTCTGTGAGGATATTATAGCTATCATTTGGAATTAAGTTTGTGAAAATCGGCCCAACTATTTCCGAGAAACTGATGTGAGTTTGTTTATTTTGAAAGATTGCCGCTTTTCCCGGGCACTTCCGGAACCGTCTATGGCGGTAAATGTAGTCAACGAAAGTTTGGCCGTTGGTGACCTAGAACTGTAAATTTATGTTGTTTGAATGACATTTAGCGAAACTTTTACCTTTTTGCTTTCATCGGAGTATCGATTTGAATCGGAATTTGCTTTGTGACCGCACGCCACAACCCGTAACTCCGGAAGTCTGACCGGCATTGACCGGCATGAAATTTAATAGCCATTTATGGGGATAAAACATCTTTCATTTGACACTAAGATCGGTTGAATCGGTCAAGCCATCTTCGAGAAACCGATGTGACTTATTCTGAATTTGGATACTTCCGTCGGGGCTTCCGGAACTGATGATGGTGGCCAATGTGGCCAAAGAGACTTTGAACTGTTAGTGACCTAGCACTATAAATCCAAACAGATGTGGCCACATTTTGGAAAAATTTTCACCTTTATACATTCATTGCAGAATTTATTAAAATGAACATTTTCTGTGTGATCGTACTCATTACCTTGTAATTCTGAAACCGGAAGTCGGATCCATTAGAAATTCAATAGCAGCCTATGGGGAACGTTGCGCCTTTCATTTGAGACTAAGTTTGTGAAAATCGGTTCAGCCATCTCTGGAAAAATGTGAGTGAGATTGTGTTCGCGTACATACAGACGCACATACGCACACACACATACAAACATTTGCCGAATTCGACGAACTGAATCGAATGGTATATGTCATTCGGCCCTCCGGGCCTCCCTTAAAAAGTCTATTTTCAGAGCAATTGCAATACCTTTCTATTGAGAAAGACAAAAATTGAATTTCATTTTCATTCGATTTAAACTAAAAACTACTTGTTTTCATTAACTATCGGCAGACTGTCCCTTTAAAATGTAATTTTTAAAATTGCCATATCTTGCTCAAAATCTTAACCAAACATTCTTTGAAATATGAAGAAAAATTAAGTAAAAGTTCATCAAACTCGTAAAATAGGTCAGAACCATTGGTCGCACTGAAACATATCGAAAGTACATCCATTTACCTTTAACTTAACATAATAAGGGACCATTCATAATTTACGTACGTTACGTAATTTACGTAACGCCAAAATTGCCCAAAATTGTCTCCCCCTCTCCCCATGTAACAAATTGCCATGGTAAATGGTAAATGTCTCCTCCCCCATCTCTATTACGTAACAAATTCATTGAATTTTTTTTTCTTCCGTGAAAACATGTTACATAACGATCTAGTTTACTCCCCCTCCTCCCTATGCCACAACATGTCACAACTTGTCGTACCCCCCCCCCCCCCCCTAAAAGCGTTTCGTAATTTATGAATCGTCTCTAACATGTCATATCGATGCGCTATAACCGAAGATATTTGAAATTTACTAAATGTACTTTTTATTTTAAGGATGAAATTCATTTTTTACTCTCACTTGAAAACTGTTCTACTGTAAATTTTTTGAGATTTATTTTCGGATTCAGCACACGATTTTACATTGACAGTGACCACCAGCTTACTGAGTTCAGAAATGCTGCGTTGAAAACCATTCGATGAATAAAATAACAAATCAAATTCTTGTTTTCCTAGTTAGTTGACTTCAACAGAAAAATGAAAAACGTAGCTAAATTTTCTCTTAATTTTGCGAGATTGCCAAATAATAGGGTGATGAGCCTATTTTGGCACCATTAGGGAGAGGGTCGCACTATTTTTTGAACAATTTTAAAAGAAGCCATATTATCTATAACCTTTCTCAGCATAAAGTATCAGTGTACTGTTTCTTAAACATCTATATAATGCTTATTTAGCAGAATTGCCTCAATTTTCAGCATAAATGAAAATAAATGTTCCATTCTGTGCATCTATTCCCACCTCAACGATCCAATTATCGCCTCATGGGTGTGCCAATTTCCACCTCATCGAAAAACAATCTAGTTGAAACGCAATGCCTCATATTCCATTTGCGTCGATTCTAACTACGTATCCAGATCATGGACGCCAACGTGTGATTTGTAAAACGAATCATTCTGCTTTCTTCAGCCGATCAAAACAAACGTAAACATCACGCACATCAATGAAACTCATCAGCTGTTAGTAGAAGAGCGCCCAGAATTGCGCACGCAGAAAAAAAAACCCTTCGAAGGTTAGCAACTGGAATGACAAGTTTCACATCACATTGCTTTCTCCCGATCCGAATTGTATGTGCAGATGAAAATAAAATATCTGCAATCAACAATTAGTTGAATAACTTTAAGTAATTGATTACTTATACCTGAAATTGCATTACATTATATTTACAAGTTCATGTTTTGGTTTGGCCGCACTGATGATTCTTTTCTGTATGATGGATACAAAAAGTTGGTTTTGATTGTGGTAGTGTATCAGCAAAACATGCCAATAATAGGAACCCCCGTATTTAGTTTTATCCTATTATAACACTAGGCCTATTCTAGTGTTTGACGAGTGATTTTAAAGTGAAATTATCGTAAAAAGCTTCTCCAGCTAAAATAAAGGTATGTATCAGTGCAATGTTTAGTATATTTGTGCTGGAATAACGAGATATGAGGCGGTAAATGCTGGCTCGTAAGTGTTTATTTTGCTAAGCGCCGTTGCATCCATTTTCGGTTCACTACGTGAGTGAGGCGGAATAGTAGATATTTCAATAAGGTGATTTTGTTTTAATTAAAAGTTGGATTTAGAGGATTGTTCTAAATACATATGTACACAACAAATAAAGAATATAACTTGAGCTTATTTTTTCTCACCTGCTTTAGCCAAATCGATAGTGTCATTATTTCATATGCTTGATTCGAAACCAAGGGGTACGAAATAGGGTCACAATAGGCTCTACTGCCAAAATAGGCTCATCACCCTAGTTATTGAAACTTATTATTGATTTTGATTCAAGACGCACGAGGAATTCCACGAAGATCCGTCCGAAAATCTTTAAAATCGTGACCGACCATCTTAGATTCCAATGAAACTTTACACGTTTCACCGTCATGCAAGACTAAATATTTTCCACAGGTAATAAAATTATTTTGACTCAGGAGCACTTTTCAAAAGGGCGTAAACGTTTCTACGTGCATGAATTTCAAAATTTTTTTGTTCGATTACTGTATTTTATACAGCAAAACTATCTGAGAACGAGTTACAGGGAACGAATACTTCTGTCTGAAAAAAATATACACTGAAAAAAATGTTGTGTCATTTTTCAAAAAAACAAAAATTTATGATAAAAATTTAAATTGCGAAAAAACCCATTTTATAAAAAATTTTATATTTTGTTACCAAAAACCTAAAGAGAAAAGAAACATTTTGAATGTGACTGAATGATGGAGAAAAAATTGGTAAAAAAGTTTTCCTAACAATAACTTTGTACATGTTTTTAAATTTCATACTAATAGACTTACAAAATTGTAATTCTATTACAGAATATAATTCTAAGCACCATTTAAAATCAAAATGCATTTAACAAAAATCTTCCAAAATGCGATAGTTTTCGAGATATTTGAAATTTTGCTCCTTCAAAAACAATTAATTCGTGTAATTATGCTCTTTTTAAAAGTTATTCGCGTTACCCCATCAAAAATGTCAAAAAATTAATGTTTATCGTTTTAAACACGTAAAAGCAACTTTTTAGTGTATTTGGATCCTGGAGAAGCTTTCAATAAAAAAGTTTTTCTAACAACAACTTTTGACATTTTTTTTATAATTCTTACTATTTGCAGTCAAAAATTCAATTTTCTTTTTGAATATGATTCTAAACGCCATTTTAAATCGAAATGCTCTTAACAAAATTTTTCTAAAATGTAGTAGTTCTCGAGATATTTTAACTTTTGTTTTAACAACAAAATTATTTTGTTTTATTACGACCTTTTCATAAGTTAGTCGCGTTTCTCCATCAACAATAATAGGTTTTTCAAAAGGCCCGTAAACTTTCCTGCAACTTTCTCTTTGACATCAAGGCGATATTGTGAAACATTTTAAAGTTACATGAAAACAACCAACATATGATTCAGCTATATAGTTTAATCAACAGACCCTATGGTTGAAATATATTTTGGTTGCTTTCATGTAACTTTCAAATGGTTTACAATATCGCCTTGATGTCAGAGAGAAAGTTGCACGAAAGTTTACGGGCCTTTTGAAAAACCTATTATTGTTGATGGAGAAACGCGACTAACTTATGAAAAGGTCGTAATAAAATAAAATAATTGTGTTGTTAAAACAAAAGTTAAAATATCTCGAGAACTACTACATTTTAGAAAATTTTTGGCGTTTAGAATCATGTTCAAAAAGAAAATTGTATTTTTTACTGCAAATAGTAAGAATTATAAAAAAAATGTCAAAAGTTGTTGTTAGGAAAACTTTTTTATTGAAAGCTTCTCCATGATCCAAATACACTAAAAAGGTTGTTTTTACGTCTTTAAAACGATAAACATTAAATTTTTGACATTTTTTGATGGGTGTAACGCGAATAACCTTTAAAAAGGGCATAATTACACGAATTAATTGTTTTTGAAGTAGCAAAATTTCAAATATCTCGAAAACTATCGTATTTTGGAAGATTTTTGTTAAATGCATTTTGATTTTAAATGGTGCTTAGAATTATATTCTGTATTAAAATTACAATTTTGTATGTCAATTAGTATGAAATTTAAAAACATGTACGAAATTATTGTTAGGAAAACTTTTTTACCGATTTTTTCTACATCATGCAATCACATTCAAAATGTTTCTTTTCTCTTTAGGTTTTTGGTAACAAAATATAAAAAATTTAAAAAATGGGTTTTTTCGCAATTTAAATTTTTATCATAAATTTTTGTTTTTTTTGAAAAATGACACAACATTTTTTTCAGTGTATATTTTTTTCGGACAGAAGTATTCATTCCCTGTAACTTGTTCTCAGATAGTTTTGCTGTAAAAAATACAGTAATCGAACAAAAAAAATGAAATTCATACACGTAGAAACGTTTACGCCCTTTTGAAAAATTACTCTTGTATCAAAATATTTCAATTGCCAGAGAATATCATGGAGATTCATACAGCGAAAACACCTGCAAAGTTTCGTTCGAATCGACGATGGTCATATTTTGCGGTCGGCCGGTTTCTCATGGAATCCCTCTAATACGAAATGACAGCAAAGTAGCCAAGATGCACAACTTACTGAAATACATTAAGGTAGCGACAGCAACTATGTTCATACACGCTGGGCAAAAAACAGAAAACAGAAATTCAACTGACCTCATTTTGGTTTTACCTAGTTTTCCATTAAAAACATATCAATAAAGGGATGATTTTGAATGACATTTTTTTCAATACATGTATACTGAAAGTTGAAAGTATTGTCGAAAATTGTCAAAATCATTCTATTTCGGATTTAGTCGATTATATAAATAAAATAACAAATGTAATATGCAATATGATAATTATTTTTCATCTTTTGAGATTCCAAACTAGATGTGGAATAAGTATGAAGTTTTTTTGTAGTGCGGCTGACTAAATAGAAAAATATATACCTTTCATCTAAAATTGAAATCATCAATAAATTACCAACAATCCTTAAATACTCATTTGGTAATGCTATTTCGTCTCATTTAAGAGGGCAATTTATAAAAAGATAACATTATGAGAAACATAACTCTATATTATATTTACGCGTGAATTACTGGCATACGGAGTATTTCAACAATTTAATTCCATACCTTCATCCTCGGTCGGTGAAACAAAACATTTGAAATATCCTATGTTGTATTTTACTATGAAGCAGTTTAATGCAACAATGAGATTAGTTGAATTCCAGTCGTTTGTGTCTTGGCTGAAAAGGTAATGTAACGGCATATGCAATTTTGCCTAGACTAAAACAAGCGTTACAAGCTGAGACAAGCGTTTCAAGCTTTAGCTCAGGTAGGCTTTTTAAGTTTTGTGCTAGGCTGAAACGTTCGTGTCCAGACTGAAACTGACAGCATCAAACCAACAGCGTTGGATTATTCACTATGCTATATTGGGGGTTGGATTATTGTTTTCAACAAAAATTTAGTTCGTATGTTACTATGTTTTAATTGCCGCAAGGTTCTACTGTATCGATTTTGTTGGCTATTTTCGGCAAATTTGAGACTAAGAGAAACGAAAGCAATGAAATTGAAAGACGGATAGGTATTCTAGAGCGAATCAGTTATAAGCTTAGAACGGAAAACTAGAACTAGGCAGGCTCATATGGGCATGATCGAAAGGAAATGTGAAGAATTCTTTGCCTTCTGCAGAGTAGGAGTTGGGCGTTGCACCCAAGTCTACCGCATGGTCTATGGTAGAACATAACTCATCATCATGTTTTACCGCCGACGCCGGCAAAAATTCTTCACAAATCCTCGCCTAGAACGACCATGCGATCATTCTTCTCCCTTTCTGCTGGCATCCAGCCGTGACGTATGCATTCAATCGACACCAAGCTATCGGTGTCGCACCGATCCTATTGTGATTGAACTACTTATTGATTTTTTCGTTCCGCACACACGGATGGCTGATAGCAATTAATGACACAGCTCAGCTAGCAGAAATCGAATTTTTATCTACTTTTTTACCTACTAGTTTATATGTTACTATGTTTCAATTGCCGCAAGGTTCTACTGTATCGATTTTGTTGGCTATTTTCGGCAAATTTGAGACTAAGAGAAACGAAAGCAATGAAATTGAAAGACGAATAGGTATTCTAGAGCGAATCAGTTATAAACTTAGAACGGCAAACTAGAACTAGGCAGGCTCATATGGGAAATGTGAAGAATTCTTTGCCTTCTGCAGAGTAGGAGTTGGGCGTTGCACCCAAGTCTACCGCATGGTCCGCCGACGCCAGCAAAAAATTCTTCACAAATCCTCGCCTAGAACTACCATGCGATCATGCTTCTCCCTTTCTGCTAGCATCAAATTTGCCGAAAATAGCCAACAAAATCGATACAGTAGAACCTTGCGGCAATTAAAACATAGTAACATATAAACTAGTTGGTAAAAAAGTAGATAAAAATTCGATTTCTGCTAGCTGAGCTGTGTCATTAATTGCTATCAGCCATCCGTGTGTGCGGAACGAAAAAATCAATAAGTGGTTCAATCACAATAGGATCGGTGCGACACCGATAGCTTGGTGTCGATTGAATGCATACGTCACGGCTTGATGCTAGCAGAAAGGGAGAAGCATGATCGCATGGTCGTTCTAGGCGTGGATTTGTGAAGATTTTTTTGCCGGCGTCGGCGGTAAAACATGATGATGAGTTATGTTCTACCATAGACCATGCGGTAGACTTGGGTGCAACGCCCAACTCCTAATCTGCAGAAGGTAAAGAATTCTTCACATTTCCTTTCGATCATGCCCATATGAGCCTGCCTAGTTCTAGTTTTCCGTTCTAAGTTTATAACTGATTCGCTCTAGAATGGGTGCAACGCCCAACTCCTAATCTGCAAAGGTAAAGAATTCTTCACATTTCCTTTCGATCATGCCCATATGAGCCTGCCTAGTTCTAGTTTTCCGTTCTAAGTTTATAACTGATTCGCTCTAGAATACCTATCCGTCTTTCTATTTCATTGCTTTCGTTTCTCTTAGTCTCAAATTTGCCGAAAATAGCCAACAAAATCGATACAGTAAATATTTAGTTCGCCCAAATATTAACTAGACGAAACCAAAAACTCAACTAATTTTTTAGTTAAAATTGTGATGAATCGGTTTTCCGTGTGTAAACTACTATAATCTATTAACACACGATCGGTTAGATTGCTATGAACGCTTTGCATAAGTCAATTCTGGCGACATGAATAACATAAACAGCATTTTTTTCTATTTCTAGGGATTTCACCACACGCGCCTATTTATCGACTAGTGAATCAATCTTACAATATAAATTGCACATTGAATCGCTCAGATCCAGATACGTACAAGTATACCAGCAACGATTTGATGTTTTACATTAAGGATACACCTGTGTCTCGACAAAATGTTAAGGTGAGATGTATACGGACATCTTTTGTCTTTAGTGTAAACTTGATTGAATTTGGAATGAAAGCACGACTAAGGTTACATATCTTCAAATTCGTTTTACCTTTCTCATATAGAAAGGTTATGCAATCACTCTGAACTTCGTCAACCTAATCCCGGCCCAGAGGTCCTTGTGTCAAATACCATTCGACTCAGTTCGTCGAATTCGTTTTTTAAAGTGTTTGCTTTTTTGTAAAGGGCTTTAAAATACTTTTAAAAAAGCCCTGAGACTGGAAAAATGTACAAAAACCCTAACGTCTCAGGGAAACAGGTTTGAGCTTGCCATCACCCGACCCGCTAAAACACTGCTCTTGACCAGAACTTGATTTCTCCCCGGCACTACCTTTCGACATTACTTCAGGGAGAGATTTTTATGTGCATAGCACCCACTCTATTTCAACTACTAAATAGTTAGCTTCTTCAGTAGGGTTACAACACCACTCCTCGACACACCACCAACCACACAGACCATGGCAGTCGGAATGCTAGCTGTGGGTCGAGACTTAGTGCTCTTCTCCTACGAAGACAATTTGGGCGGCAACTTCAGATTGCCTAATTTACCGTTCCCTTCGGCTCTCTTGTGCCATTCAGCGCCGCAACTTCCTTCTCGTACCATTCAGCATCACCTACTTTTTTAGTTCCCGATTTGTTCGCGAACTACTCGGTCTAGTCCCCGACGATGGGCCTACTCCGCCGGAGAATTGCCCGGCGAAAGTTCTCCCGAAACTGAGCCGAACATCCAGGTGTCGAGGTCAGTTCAGCGATTCCAGTGGAGCAGGGCGTCTGGTTCTCTGGGGCCCTGACGACAGGTGCCTCGTCGCGGTCTACTCAGTCTAGTCCCTGGCGGTGAATCTAGCTTACGTCAATGGAGAGTTCCCCGATGAAGGAAGTTCTCCCGAAACCGATTCTTTCTTGGTTTAAGCACCACAACTTATGGAGCCCTTTGGCTCCCTATCCGGTGTCATTTAGCACCGCAACTCCTTTGAGCCCTTTGGTTCCCCGCTTCTTCCATTTCACTCCACTTCACCGATGAGCCATTTAGCTCCCGCTCTTACTTGTTCGCGAACTACTCGTTCTAGTCCGCGACAATGGATCTATCATATTTCGACGGAGAATTCCACGGCGAGAGAGGTTCTCACGAAACCGAGTTGTAGATTTCTCCCGATACCGATCTTCGTTTCCGTGAACCTTTCGTTGCGTTGCGAAGCTTGGTGCTATTCGTGGATTGCATACTAACGATTATCATGTTGCCTATAGGTAGTTCAACTCATCTTACTTGTGAGATAAATGATCGGGAATGAACTTTATATCTTTTAAGTTCAGTAAACCAATAGCATGAGAATCATTATTGCCGGCCACGACCATCTTCACCGATACTTAGGATAAGGTAGGATTCGCCACAAGCTGGCAATGCGACCACGAAATGAATGTTTTTATGCTGTGGGATGGTTAGTCTTCGAGTATACGAATGCTCAAAGCAAAAAGGCATTTATTTATGTTTTTCTTGTGTTTAAATTCTGGATAGGCGGCCATCGAGAGTAATTACCTTTTTCCCTAAACTACAGCAATTTGAACTCCAAACAGCCGGCCGTACAAGCATTGCTAAAACTGTGAGTCAATCTTATATCTATACTCGATATTCGGTACGATCGCGCGTGATTAGAGAAAGACTAAGTAAAGTGAGAAATGTTCGAGAAGCAATATCAAGAATAAACAATTTGTGACATTTTAGAGTGAATCGTGTGAGTGAATGAAAACAACGTCTATATAAGTACGATTTTTGCCGGAGACAACACTGATCGACGTTTATTATGATGTTTCCGTACCCGAATATATCGGCAAATTCACATTTTTAAAATTTTATGATAAACGCGCCAAACAGCAAAATAAATTGCGATCTTACAAGCTAACTACGCGCGGCGTGCGGTTTCCGAAGTCAAAGGAGAAAGATAAACATAAACATACTGCGACGACATGGATTAAAATCTTATTCTGGGGCACTTGGCATCATCCCATCGCTTGCTTGAAAATTCTATGAATCAAGATACAATTTGTGAGAAAAAAAACTAAATAAATATTTATTAAAAAAAACTGGAAAAACTGGCTCAAATTTCAAAAAAACTGGATGTTGTGAAAAAACCGATTTAATCCACCTAGCAGTGAGATGAGACATTTCTTACACATTTCACTATTGGATTAGTTTGCAGAACTCACGAGAAGTAGGCACCCAACTAGAGGTGGGATGAAAACAGTTTCTAGTCTTGCACGAATAAAATCTCGAATAAACTGAATAAATTATAGAAATCAACAACACGACCGAAATAAAAAAGTAAAGCAAAAAATGAAATAATAGGTTTTTAAATTCATAAAATAAGTAGAAAAATTAATATAAATCAAAATTATAAAATACACGAATCAAATTAGATTAGGTTATTAAATAAAAATTAAGATTATATTTAGAAATAGTTATAAGATTAATAAAATAAATTGACTCATACTAACAAATTGAATGAAATATAACGAATGACTGAACATGAAATGCATAAAATTAAATATATGAATAAAATGAATCAAAAGAATCAAATGAATTAAATGAATCAAATGATTCAAATGATTCAAATGAATCAAATGAATCAAATGAATCAAATGAATCAAATGAATCAAATGAATCAAATGAATCAAATGAATCAAATGAATCAAATGAATCAAATGAATCAAATGAATCAAATGAATCAAATGAATCAAATGAATCAAATGAATCAAATGAATCAAATGAATCAAATGAATCAAATGAATCAAATGAATCAAATGAATCAAATGAATCTAATGAATCAAATATATCAAATGAATCAAATGAATCTAATTTGTGGATATTTTTGGTCTTTGATCCTTTATTTCTCATGAAAGTTCGTACCAATATAACGAATGTGCAGCTGATACAACTCATGGTTTATTCGCCTGTGCCACGTTCCGTCTTCCATCTGAACTCCACCATAGATGGTACGCAACACCTTTCGTTCGAAAACTCCAAGGGCGCTTTGGTCCTCAACGAACATAGTTCAGGTCTCGTGGCCGCAGAGGACCACCGATCTAATCAGCGTCTTGTAGATAATCAACTTCGTGCGGCGGCGAATTTTATTCGACCGGAGCGTCCTCCGAAGTCCAAAGTAAGCACGATTTCCCGCCAAGATCCGTCTCTGAATTTCTCTGCTGTTATCATTGTCGTCGGTTATCAGAGCCCAAATACATGAATTCGTCGACCATCTCGATTTCGTCACCGTCAATCCGCACTCGGGTGGGAGGTTCACATTGTCGTCTCTAGAACCTCTTTCTCTCATGTATTTTGTCCTCGAAACGTTGATGGCAAGTCCAATCCTGCTGGCTTCAGCTTTCAGTCTTTGAGCATATGTTTCATTCAAAATTCAATAGAGATACGAATAGTTTAAATATCGCACGTGGAATGTCTCTTTTGAAAATTTTCATGTCGAACTTTCATATTACCCAGTTAAGCCAAATATTTTTCTGATATAGCCATGAATTTCCTTAATTATAGTGTAGATAAAGGCTTTGAATACAATTGAATTAAAGTTGAGTTGATGTAGCAGCAGTCAAAAAATAGTTTTTTTTTCTCAAACCTTCGCAATTACAATTAATAAATATTTCAGATTGGCAGAAGACCTTATCACACAACTTAGAAATGGATACAGAAATAGCTAGATAGATGCGATAGAAGAGAAACAGAGAGAGATAGAGATGGGCGGGGGGCGTGTGAGGTATGGCAAATGTTGGTTAATGCAGTGACATTATTTTTATAGGTATATTATTATGATATATTGATTTCTTATATTCTTGTCATAAATAATGTAAGTAGTAATTTTTGCACCATAACCAGTATAACCTAAATCTTACAAAAGAGCTAAATTTTTGCTAGATTTTTGGGCTTCAAACATACTTACTACTTTACTTTCGGTGACGCCACGAGTATAATTATATGAGAAATCTTTTATCTCACTATTAGGTGAATTACTTGTTGATCTGTGTATTGATATACCATCCAACATTTACCTCATGATTGAACGCAATGCCTAATCCAAGGGATAAATACTAGAACTCACTGTTTCTTTATCAACACATTATTTTGTCTTTGAAGTGAACTTGATTTTTGAGAAATAGTTAATTTACTATAAAGGTAATTCACAAAATGTTCTCAACATCGAATTCCTTGAATCACGTAGATGTGTTTTCATACCCCGATATTCAAAATCGGTTTAGTTTTGCCCCCAAAACACCAGTAAAGCAATACTCTGTATGAAACAATTTCATTTTTAGTTAGTGGAAATTGGTAAGCGAGGACCAGAAATACAAAATGTTTAATATCTCCGCCGCTCGTGCACGGATTTTGACAATCTGTAGCTTGTTAGAAAGGTATTTTTACAGGCTTTCTGTTTATGTGCAGTTTGTGGGACAATATTATATTGTTCGGAAATTATTTGCGAAAAACCTGCTGTGTTTTGACAAAATCGTCCATATCTCAGAAAGTAAACAACATATCGAAAATCAAAAATAATAGTGTCAAATGGCAACGTTAGGCCTTTCATTTGAAACTAGTTTCATTAAGATCGGTTCAGCCATTGTTGAGATAATTACATGACATTTTGTACATACATACATACACACACACACACATACAGACATTGTCTCAATTTGTCGAGCTGAGTCGATTGGTATATGAGACTCGGCCCTCCGGGCCTCGGAAAAAGTTTTCAAAGTTTGAGCGAATCCTATACATTTCTTTTGTAAGAAATGTAAAACTAGAAGAATCCAGTTTAAACTGGAAGGTTGGCATCGCTGGGTGTCACTGGTTCCCAGATTCAAATCTTTGCCAGCGATCACCAATACGGTGACACTATTATTTACTCGCGTATATTCACCAAAAGTAAAGGCCCAAAAATGTGTAAGACAATACAAAAGTTTAAGTATCAATCAGTGGCGCATTCCATCTGAGACGATACAAACAGTTTTTCAAAAAAGCGTTGAACCTCATGAGAAATTTTTACAAACTACATATCCTCCTCATCGGTAGCAAGTCTAGTTTCATCCATTCTCGCCAATCAACAAATCACACTCACATATTCATACTAATGCTGCTTACTAATGTGATGCGGCGAACTGAAAAACTAAACACAAATATGTTTCAAACTTCTAATCCTACCAACAATTCCTACAAACCGTAACTAGATACTTAGCTTAATCGGATTTCCTTTGAAAACACTATCTAGTGCAAAGCGGTGGGTAGGTCCCTTCACCACTTCCTCTGCAGCTCGGAGAATATACTCGTAATGACTCTGTTGACAGTGTTCCAGGTATCCTCGTCGTGGCACATCTTTTCGATGATATTGGCAACTGTCACACCAGGCATATCCCTACGAACTTCTTCGAATCTAAGGCATTTGAAGACCATGTATTACGGTGTCTCTTGCACGTTCAGGGCAAAGGGGTGACGAAGCATGTCAAAACCGATGCAAGTACTACCGGAAGCATTTGTGCACGGACAAAAACTGCGTCAAATGGAAGTTCACCTCTCCATGCTTCCTATGCACCCAAGCCGACACACTTTTCGCAGGCGTAGTCGACGTGATTGTTGAAGCTCAACTGGTCGCCGATTATCATTCCCAATTGCTTCAGTGCACGTTTCGATTCAATCACGTGCCCTTCGACGTCGATCTGCATCCGCTGAACGGCTTTGTAATTGCTGATCAACAACACCTCCGTCTTATGGTGAGCTATTTGCGGCTTGACCCCGTTCATCCAGCTCTCGATCGCGTCTATTGTCTCCGTCATCAATACCTCCACTTCTTCAGTTGTCTCACCCATCACCGTTAGTGACACGTCGTCCGCGAAATCTACGATTTTCATTTTCCTGGGTAGCCGCAGTATTAAGACCCAATCGTACATCCCGTTCCAAAGTGTGACCGAGATTGGATCCCTGGGGAACGCCCGCTGTAACTCGCATTGACTTCTGCTCTTCGCTCGTCTCGTACCTCAGCACTCTGGTCTGGAATTAGCTCTTCAGGATCTGGCATAGATAGTCGGGAACCTTCATTCTGTGCAGCGCTGCAGCAATGACTTTACAGCTGGCGCTGTTAAATGCATTCTTTACGTCTATCGTGACCACAGCGCAGTATCGATCTCCTCTTCGCTTCTGTTTAGATGCCTTCGTAGCATTCTCGAGCACTGTCCGAATTGCATCCACTGTCGATGCTCCTTTGCGGAAACCGAACTGCATCTTGGACAGTCCGCGCTCACCTTCCGTGAATTTCGTCAACCTGTTAAGGATGATCATTGCAGGAGTTTTCCAAATGTATCCAGCAGACATATAGGCCTTTACGAGGCTGGATCGCCAGGTGGCTTCCCTGGATTCGGTGGCAACACCAGCTTCCGGACCTTCCACATTTTCGTGAAGTTGCCTTCATTTAGACACTTCTGCAGCACCATCCTGAACATGTCCAGATATGCCAGGATCGCAGTTTTCAGCACCACGTTTGGTATTCCTTCCGGGGGCTCTCTTTAATTTGAGGCGCCTCGATGCTTATGCGAGGTCATCTTTAGTCACTTGCTGATCGTCAGTGTTTTTTTTATTCATTTCGTTTATTTGATAGGCACAAATGCGTTAGCTTGGCGGTGCCAAATTATTTTGTGTTTACATTTTGGATATCTTAAAACTAGGAGGTTGCAATGTTGAAATATTTTTTTTACAAAGGAAAAGAAAGTTTACAGCTAGGGTGATGAGCCTATTTGCGCCATGTTTCTATTATCACCCTACCCATTTGAAGCCGTTGGTTAGAGCAGTGTCTACAATCTTTGTTCAACGCATTGAATCAAATGGTAGCGCAACAATAGGGGCACTCGATTCGAGTTTTCATTGTGCTCAAACACGAGAATTTTACTGTTTTCAACGCATTTGTGTTATTATATTGGTTCTTAACAACGAAGCAAAGCGGTTGATGTCAATGTTTACGCATTCCATTGATTGTAAGGGAAGAAATTACCGAATTAGTGAGGCACCTTGCTTAGTATGGTGAAAATAGGCTCATCACCCTATCTTAAGACTAGAAATAAGATTCTATATACAAGAGAGGGCCAAAAGATTTTTTTTATGAAAATATTTAAAACGATGGATTAAGTTTGATATACAAGAGGGGAGTAATAGTATTCTACGAAATATTTTACAGTTATCTTAAAACTAACAATATAGTTTAGTACACAAAAGGGGGAACAAATATTTATGAGAAATTTCACAGACTAGGGATACAATTCTATTTACAAGATGGAGGACAAGAGTTTCAATAAAGAGTAAAAATTACAGCTCTCTTAAAACTAGGAATACAGAATACAAATTTGATTTTTTAACGAAGAATTATACTTGGTCAAGATATTCAGAGGGGGGCTTATTTCCGCATCTGTGTAGCAGCAGTTGTATCAAAGGCAGGGAGAGAAGACGTATATGGTGACAGGGAAAGAAGAGTAAAACTTGCAACTTTCGCGCAAATGAGAGATCAGCGAAACAAATTTGCGCCTCAGTCTAGTAAGTCGTCGAGTACCGGATTGGCGGATGGTATTCTTCGGACCCGCGGGGAATCCTCAAAAGTCATCTGACCTCGAGTCGCTCTCGCTTCAGTTTCCTTCTATGCAGGCGTAGTGGTAAGGGCGACGGCGGTTACATAGTGGCACTCTGGAGCTGATCGGTTCCACAAAGCAAGAGGAAATTTCTAAAAACAAGAAATAAAAGAGAGGGGCTAAATTGGGATATTTATCGTTTTTATGAAAGTGTAAATAAGGGACATCTAGGGAAGATCGCGATTTGCCAGCCTATCTCGAACTAGGACATTGGGTGGTCTACCTCGGGCCCGAAGGGTATCCTTTAACTGAGACCTGGCGTCCAAATACCCGGCGCATACCCAGACAACGTGCTCGATGTTGTGATAGCCCTCGTCACAAGCGCACAGACCACTCTCCGCAAGCCCAATACGCCGCAAATGCGCATCCAAGGTGTAGTAGTTGGACATAAGTCGGGACATTACACGTACGAAATATCGACCCACATTCATCCCCCTGAACCAAGGCTTCGTTGATACCTTTGGGATAATCGAATGTAGCCATCGCCGAAGTTCCCCATTACTCCACGAGGTTTGCCAACTGTCGAGCGTCCTCTGACGACAAATTCGTTGAAGCAGATTGGTCTTTCGTATATGTCACCATTTAATGCGCCCACCTTTGCTAATGAGTCGGCCTTTTCATTGCCTGGGATAGAGCAATGAGAGGGGACCCAAACAAAGGTAATCAGATAAGATTTTTCAGATAACGTATACAAGGACTCCCGTATCTTCCCCAGGAAATATGGGAATTGCTTTTTGGGCTTCATCGCACGAAGAGCCTCGATAGAGCTGAGGCTGTCCGAAATGATGAAGTAGTGATCTGTGGGCAGAGTGTCGATGATCCTAAGAGTGTACTGAATTGCAGCTAATTCTGCGACGTAAACTGAAGCAGGATCATTGAGCTTGAATGAAGCGGTATTATTGAAGATACCGAAGCCAGTGGACCCATCGAGATTTGATCCGTCAGTGTAAAACATTTTGTCGCAGTCGACTTCTTGGAATTTATTATAAAATATATTGGGGATCACTTGCGGGCGTATATTCCACGAATCTCTTCCTCCATGGATGTGTTGAAGAATACAGTAGAATCAGAAGTATCTAGGAAACGAACACGGTTGGGGGTATACGAAGAAGGATTAATGCTCTGTGCCATGTAGTCGAAGTACAAGGACATAAATCGGGTTTGAGAATTAAGCTCGACGATCCTCTCGAAGTTTTCAATCACCAACGGGTTCAGAATGTCGCATCGGATGAGCAATATATATGAGAGTTTCCAAAATCGATTTTTAGCGGAAGAACACCCGCCAGCACTTCGAGACTCATCGTATGGAGAGATATTTAAATGTGAAGACCTGATTGATCGTTACACCCATTTATAGAAGCTGGAGTTGCGCCGGCTCACGCTTCCTAGAAAAAACAACCAACTCAGTTTTCTCCGTGGAGAACTCGATACCCAGTTGAAGAACCCAAGCAGACAAATTGTCCAAGGTATCTTGTAATGGTCCTTGCAAATCGGCAGCTTTGGGCCCTTTAACAGAGACCACCCCGTCGTCTGCAAGTTGCCTTAGCGTGCATGAATTGGCAAGACAATCGTCAATGTCATTCACGTAAAAATTGTAGAGTAGGGGACTTAGACATGAGCCCTGGGGAAGACCCATGGAGCTAAATCGCGATGTTATTAAATCGCCACACGAAAAGTGCATGTGCTTTTGAGACAACAGGTGTAGCAAAAAGTTATTTAAAATTGGTGAAAGACCATGCTGGTGCAGCTTCTCTGACAGAATGTTGATATGATAACTAGTCAAAAACCCCCTTAATATCCAAGAAGACTGATGCCATCTGCTCTTTGTTAGCATTGGTCATTTGGATTTCTGTAGAAAGCAACGCAAGGCAATCGTTCGTCCCTTTGCCTTTGCGGATGCCAAATTGTGTATCTGACAGTATGCTATTTGCTTCAACCCAATTGTCGAGGCGAAACAAGATCATTTTCTCGAACAACTTTCGAATACAGGACAGCATTGCAATCGGTCGATACGAGTTGTGGTCGGAGGCTGGTTTTCCTGGTTTTTGGATGGCGATGACCTTCACTTGCCTCCAGTCATGAGGGACAATGTTACCCTAAAGAAACTTGTTAAATAAGTTCAACAAGCGCCTTTTTGCAGTGTCAGGCAGATTCTTCAGCAAGTTGAATTTGATTCTGTCTAACCCTGGGGCGTTATTGTTGCATGACAAGAGGGCAAGTGAGAACTCCACCATCGAAAACGGTGTTTCGTTCGCGGTATCGTGAGGAGACGCGGCATGGTACGTTTTATGTACCGGGACAGAGTCCGGACAGATCTTCTTGGCGAAAGCGAATATCCAACGGTTTGAATATTTCACGTTCTCGTTGGTACTGTTTCGGTTACGCATACGTCGAGCCGTACTCCAAAGAGTGTTCATCGCTGTTTCTCTCGTTAACCCGTCGACAAACCGGCGCCAATAACTGCGTTTTTGGCTTTCATTAGACTCTTCATTCGCCTTTCTAACGACGCGTATTGTTGATAGCTAGCGGATAACCCGTCTTTTCGGAAGCCCTTATATGCAGTAGACTTCTCCGCGTACAGCTCTGAGCACTCTTTGTCCCACCACGGGGTGGGAGACCGTCCATGGGTATTCGCGCTGGGTACTGGTTTAGTCTGAGCTTGATTCGCACTGTCGAGAATCAAGCCAGCCAAAAACCTGTACTCTTCCTCCGGAGGAAGCTCTTGAGTGGATTCGATTTTAACGGATATCGCGGTCGCGTAACTCTTCCAATCACTGTTCCGTGTGAGGTCGTACTAGACATTGATTGTTTCCGATGGTCTTGAACCGTTGGCAATTGAAATTACGATAGGCAAATGATCGCTACCGTGAGGATCAGGGATCACCTTCCACCTGCAATCTAACTGTAGCGATGTCGAGCAAAGCGATAAATCCAACGCGCTTGCGCATGCTGGTGGTGTAGGAATCCGCGTCATTTCTCTCGTGTTTAAGATGGTCATGTTGAAATTGTCGCAAAGATCTTGGATTAATGTTGATCTATTATCATCGTGAAGACAGCCCCATACCGTACCGTGCGAGTTAAAGTATCCCAGAACTAGCCGCGGTGCCAGTAAGGATTCCGTGATATTACAAAGCGTTCGGTGCCCTACCGAGGCTCTAGGAGGAATGTAGATGGAAGCAATGCGAAGGAAAGCAATGATTAGAACTTGACAAGCGACAATTTCAATGCCTGGTGTCGAAGGGAGGTTAATTCGGTTGAAAGAATAGCACTTTTTGATCCCCAAAAGTACTCCTCCATAAGGGTTTTCTCGATCCAGACGGATTATATTAAAGTCGTGGAAGTTGAGATTTATATCGAAAGTTAACCAACTTTCACATAATTTGAAGGAATCGATTTTCGGGAGGATACTTCTGCAATTCCACTGTAGGATAGTGATCGAATCAGTGACCTCGTTTGATGACTTAGCCATCGAAGGATACGATCGCTGCAAGGAGGGGTCATTTAGCAGTTAACTGTTTCAAAGATGTTTGCACTATAGGGAGAAAATGTATCAGAATGCTTTTAAGAGGATCAGTAACATTGAAAGTTGTGAAAATTAAGTCCACTATGTCAGAAAATTTCATTAGTCCACTACTGGACTGAGCATCTGTTTGAAAAAAGGAGACATTTGGGGTTTTTGGTGATCCTGGAAGTGGCGGATACTCCTTGTTAGAATTAAAATTTCCAAGTCCTGGAGCAAATTCCTTCGGCTTTAGTGCATCACTTCCGTTGGGTTTATTGATTGTAGTTGGCGCACTCTGAGGGGACGACACCATGGCACCCTTACGAGGCAATCTAGGGGAGGCTAGATTTCTCCTCTTCCTGGATTCCCCTGGGTTACCCAAGAAGTTCCCTCTTGTGGGTCGTCAGATTCTTGCTCAACGCCAGCCAAAAGAGCAAAGGAATTTTCGGAAGGGACAGATGGCAAAGCATTCTTAAGAATTTCTGCATAAGAGCGCTTCGAGCGTTCCTTAAGGGAGCGTCTAATTTTATCCTCGCGCTGTTTGTACGAGGGGCATGATTTAAGATGATGTGGAAGGCCCCCGCAGTAGATACACTTTTCAGTTTCTTTACCGCAAGCGTCATCCTCATGCTCTCCCTCGCATTTGCCGCACCTTTTCTTATTGCCACAATAGGTGGCTGTGTGGCCCAGCTGCTTGCAATTGCTGCAGTTCATTATCCGCGGTACAAACAGGAGAACAGGTAGCCGAACCTTATCCAGGAGGACATAGTTGGGGAGGGAAGACCCGGAGAAAGTCACCCGAAGCGAGTCTGACAATGAATAAGTTGTCTTATTATTCTCAGTTTTTGCTGAATACAATTGCTTGCATTCCAGAATCTTCACATGTTGAAGTGAGGGGTCCTTAAAGCAACCAACTCCGTACTTCAATACGTCTTCGCACTTCAAATCCGGTTCGGCGACGACCCCGTCGATCTCCACTGCCAAACAAGATACATAAGCCTTAAATTGCTTTGTAAAACGCTCGCTGCGAGCAAACTGATTTGCCTGGTCGAGGTCATTCACTAATATGCGTATCTTATTAGCTCTAACACGTGTTATCTGAGCTACGGCCGGGTAGTTAGCAGTCAGCTCCCGTGAGATCTCTAAAATATTAAGCGATTTCGTGATGGGCCGGAAATAGACCAACCAAGGCCCATTTTAACTGGGTGGGTTGTTTTAATGCAAGGAGGACTGGGGAATCAGGGGAGGGAGTAATTTCGGGTTTATCCGGTAAATCCATGGGAATATCATTCCCATGGATAGTAACATTGGATGGGAATATCATTCCCATCCAATGTTACTTCGCCCTCGGCCATTTAGGCACGAGGATAGCACGTGGTGTAAACGAGAGATGAAACTTATATTCAGGGGAAAGGGAAATGAAAAAAAGATACTATATATATATATATATATATATATATATATATATATATATATATATATATATATATATATATATATATATATATATATATATATATATATATATATATATATATATATATATATATATATATATATATATATATATATATATATATATATATATATATATATATATATATATATATATATATATATATATATATATATATATATATATATATTGTGAAGGTCAACCATTGTTTGAGGCTGGCTTTGTTCGTCGGTGCCTAGGTTGGTGAAGTGAATAGTGGAATAATCGGACAAGCCGCTATATAAGCTAAGTATCTTTTTTTCATTTCCCTTTCCCCTGAATATAAGTTTCATCTCTCGTTTACACCACGTGCTATCCTCGTGCCTAAATGGCCGAGGGCGAAGTAACATTGGATGGGAATGATATTCCCTCTCCTCCCCTGATTCCCCCAGTCCTCCTTGCATTAAAACATACCCACCCAGTTCAAATGGGCCCTGGGTGGTCTATTTCCGGCCCATCACGAAATCGCTTAATATTTTAGAGATCTCACGGGAGCTGACTGCTAACTACCCGGCCGTAGCTCCGATAACACGTGTTAGAGCTAATAAGATACGCATATTAGTGAATGACCTCGACCAGGCAAATCAGTTTGCTCGCAGCGAGCGTTTTACAAAGCAATTTAAGGCGTATGTATCTTGTTTGGCAGTGGAGATCGACGGGGTCGTCGCCGAACCGGATTTGAAGTGCGAAGACGTGTTGAAGTACGGAGTTGGTTGCTTTAAGGACCCCTCACTTCAACATGTGAAGATTCTGGAATGCAAGCAATTGTATTCAGCAAAAACTGAGAATAATAAGACAACTTATTCATTGTCAGACTCGCTTCGGGTGACTTTCTCCGGGTCTTCCCTCCCCAACTATGTCCTCCTGGATAAGGTTGGCCTACCTGTTCTCCTGTTTGTACCGCGGGTAATGAACTGCAGCAATTGCAAGCAGCTGGGCCACACAGCCACCTATTGTGGCAATAAGAAAAGGTGCGGCAAATGCGAGGGAGAGCATGAGGATGACGCTTGCGGTAAAGAAACTGAAAAGTGTATCTACTGCGGGGGCCTTCCACATCATCTTAAATCATGCCCCTCGTACAAACAGCGCGAGGATAAAATTAGACGTTCCCTTAAGGAACGCTCGAAGCGCTCTTATGCAGAAATTCTTAAGAATGCTTTGCCATCTGTCCCTTCCGAAAATTCCTTTGCTCTTTTGGCTGGCGTTGAGCAAGAATCTGACGACCCACAAGAGGGAACATCTTTGGTTAACCCAGGGGAATTCAGCCTCCCCTAGATTGCCTCGTAAGGGTGCCAAGGTGTCGTCCCCTCAGAGTGCGCCAACTACAATCAATAAACCCAACGGAAGTGATGCACTAAAGACGAAGGAATTTGCTCCAGGACTTGGAAATTTTAATTCTAACAAGGAGTATCCACCACTGCCAGGGTCACCAAAAACCCCAAATGTCTCCTTTTTTCAAACAGATGCTCAGTCCAGTAGCGGACTAATGAAATTTTCTGACATAGTGGACATAATTTTCACAACTTTCAATGTTACTGATCCTCTTAAAAGCATTCTGATACATTTTCTCCCTATAGTGCAAACATCTTTGAAACAGTTAACTGCTAAATGACCTCTCCTTGCAGCGATCGTATCCTTCGATGGCTAAGTCATCAAACGAGGTCACTGATTCGATCACTATCCTACAGTGGAATTGCAGAAGTATCCTCCCGAAAATCGATTCCTTCAAATTATGTGAAAGTTGGTTAACTTTCGATATAAATCTCAACTTCCACGACTTTACTATAATCCGTCTGGATCGAGAAAACCCTTATGGAGGAGTACTTTTGGGGATCAAAAAGTGCTATTCTTTCAACCGAATTAACCTCCCTTCGACACCAGGCATTGAAATTGTCGCTTGTCAAGTTCTAATCATTGCTTTCCTTTGCATTGCTTCCATCTACATTCCTCCTAGAGCCTCGGTAGGGCACCGAACGCTTTGTAATATCACGGAATCCTTACTGGCACCGCGGCTAGTTCTGGGATACTTTAACTCGCACGGTACGGTATGGGGCTGTCTTCACGATGATAATAGATCAACATTAATCCAAGATCTTTGCGACAATTTCAACATGACCATCTTAAACACGAGAGAAATGACGCGGATTCCTACACCACCAGCATGCGCAAGCGCGTTGGATTTATCGCTTTGCTCGACATCGCTACAGTTAGATTGCAGGTGGAAGGTGATCCCTGATCCTCACGGTAGCGATCATTTGCCTATCGTAATTTCAATTGCCAACGGTTCAAGACCATCGGAAACAATCAATGTCTAGTACGACCTCACACGGAACATTGATTGGAAGAGTTACGCGACCGCGATATCCGTTAAAATCGAATCCACTCAAGAGCTTCCTCCGGAGGAAGAGTACAGGTTTTTGGCTGGCTTGATTCTCGACAGTGCGAATCAAGCTCAGACTAAACCAGTACCCAGCGCGAATACCCATGGACGGTCTCCCACCCCGTGGTGGGACAAAGAGTGCTCAGAGCTGTACGCGGAGAAGTCTACTGCATATAAGGGCTTCCGAAAAGACGGGTTATCCGCTAGCTATCAACAATACGCGTCGTTTGAAAGGCGAATGAAGAGTCTAATGAAAGCCAAAAACGCAGTTATTGGCGCCGGTTTGTCGACGGGTTAACGAGAGAAACAGCGATGAACACTCTTTGGAGTACGGCTCGACGTATGCGTAACCGAAACAGTACCAACGAGAACGTGGAATATTCAAACCGTTGGATATTCGCTTTCGCCAAGAAGATCTGTCCGGACTCTGTCCCGGTACATAAAACGTACGACGCCGCGTCACCTCACGATACCGCGAACGAAACACCGTTTTCGATGGTGGAGTTCTCACTTGCCCTCTTGTCATGCAACAATAACACCCCAGGGTTAGACAGAATCAAATTCAACTTGCTGAAGAATCTGCCTGACACTGCAAAAAGGCGCTTGTTGAACTTATTTAAGGCCCCCGTCGGGCTTCTTTTTCTTCTTATCTGCAGAATTGAGGATATCAATATAATACGCATATACGATACTCATATGAATGTATGCGTGCACGCGAATGAAATGAATGATTTCTTCAACCCGATTTTTCTCTCGCTTTTCCCATAAAACTACCCAAGTATAGTATACCAATGGATTCGTAAGAATCCGAGGAAACTAATGGTAGCAAGTAAAACTTGATTTGGAAAACTTCATAACAGCGTTTTTCAATTTTCCCGTCGCACGCATTATTTCGTCGCTTGTTCTGCGCAGTAGAAAAGCGCAGGGTTTGTGCTAAATTAGTACTACCCGAAAGCTTGGGATAGGGGCTAATTATAAATCATGTCACACTTGTATTGAAGGAGGGACAATGAAAAATTTCAACATTTTGTGAAATTTGGTGGAAAAAAGTAACCTGAGACATACCAAATGTATTTCTACCGAAGAAAAAAATATTGGACATCTTATTCGTGACTTATTTACCAAGCAAATAACCAATAACCCTGAAAAGAGGGAGGGGGTAAATGAAATGAAAATTTTGCGTTACATCATTGATAGTTGTCCTGTTTGTATTTTAGAACTCACAGATAAAGCTTCGTTTGTGGAGAAATCTACTAAAAAGCTTCGATTGCCGATTTCTTTCCAATTGATACTATAAATTAATATATATTGCACCCTTATAATAAATCATGATAAAAGAATGATTTCGTTTCGAAAACTACGTACTATATTTCTTTTGAGCTTTATGACTTTATGCTATGAATATATGCTAGCAATCAGTTTGCTCAAATCAATCTAATGATTATTCACCTCTGGCACATGGGCGGATTTTTCCTAAAATCCTATAGCCTGTTGCCTGTTTTTCATGGGTATTTTTGCCCAAATTTTTGCACGGTTTTCAAAATACCACGTTTTTTAAGATAACGATTCCTTTCAAGTAATAGTTGATAGACCAAAAAGTATTGAATCCAGGAATATGAGGTTTGGTTTTTTGAACTATGAGAAATAGTGTTATATTCAAAATCGTAAAAAAAAATCTATGCCAAATTTCGATACGTAACTTGAATAGTTATTTCAACGGATATCTAAGTGAAATCCCAACGTTTAGAGCTGAAAGACTACTTCTACTAACACAAAGCGTCTATCTAGGTCGAGACTCGACAGAGCAGGCTAGCTATTGGAACCAGTGATTTTCCTATTTCTTACCTCCTGATCAGGGTATATATTATTACCATCTTATTATCATATTATACAGACAAAATGTTAATGAAACTGATTTATACCGCAAGTAATGCACTGGTACTATGAGCCAGTATGTCCAGTTGGACACCGACCAAGAAAGATCTTTGAAATTAGTAAGATTAGTTATACGGTAGAATAGTATTTTGATCTAAATATTTTCATACTACATAGAACAAGTTGTGTGTCATGAACAGTCCATTACAACTTTATCGTTGAGTTTCAATAATTCACTATCAAAAACAATACCTTGGTACTAACATAATTTTACAGTGCGATTGCAGGGTTAGTATTGCGACCCTACTTATCACTAAGAGTTCCTTCTGGCTGGGGCTCGAGCATACGCCGAGTGACTTCCAAGGTCATCTAAGTCTTTAGCCATTGAACCGCCATACTAAGGCATTTACAATTACGTACATGTTGTTTTGGGGTTTTTAAAACACAAACAAGCATTCAATTAAATTGAACTTTCGAAAGATATGTCGAAATTACTTGTTGTTAGTTTTTTGTCCAAAAACATTTGAAAAGTTAGTTGGGTAACTTAGTTGGGAAAAGTTAGTTGAGATCTAGTGTCATATACCATTCAAGTAGTACAAACTTTCTCCTGGATGCCGTGTCGCTGGAGTCCTGCTCTCACGTCGTGGAAGGCAGCAGAAATAGGAGCCCCAAGTTAATCTCTAGCTGAAAACCAAAGGCTGGAAAGACTAAAATAAGTCAGTAAACGGAGCATAATTGACCTTTCCATCGCTGTGTCAACCGAAGCTCTAACATAATGGATGATTGTATGATTTTGTTGGTTATTTTCGGCAAATGTGAGACTAAGAGAAACGAAAGCAATGAAATTGAAAGACGGATAGGTATTCTAGAGTTAATCAGAACGGAAAACTATAACTAAGCAGGCTCATATGGACATGATCGAAAGGAAATGTGCAGAATCCTTTGCCTTTTGCTAAGTAAGAGTTTGGCGTTATAATCATATTAAAACGCCGGCGTCGGCGGTAAAGCATGATGATGAGTTATGTTCTATCAATGATCATGCGGTAGACTTGGGTACAACGCAAAACTCCTACTTAGCAGAAGGCAAAGGTTTCTTCACATTTCCTTTCGATCATGTCCATGGCCATGCTTTCGTTTCTCTTAGCCTTAAATTTGCCGAAAATAGCCAACAAAATCGATACAGTAGAACCTTGCGGCAATTAAAACAACAATTAGTCATGCCCCTAATTAACACAAATAGGAGAGCATTATCCAACGTTTTCGGTAGCTTCTAGTTGTTGTGGACTGGATTTTCATGAAGGATGCTATTATGTTGAAAACTTAGCAAACCCCGTTTTCATTGCATTTAAAAAAAATTGCATGGCCACTCCTTGTGAAATACCTAGTGCATTCATTTTTGCGTATAGTGCACAGGTCTTATATTTGACATAACAACTGACGATATTTTTGCTGTCAATCTGGTTGTTGACAGCATAGACAAGAAATACGTCTATTGTTCGGTAAATTTGCTACATATTACATCGCGTTTTGATAAATTTAAAAAGGTTGTGTCATATTGTGGTAGAAATTGTTTTGTACTCATAACGGGTAGTGCTACAAATTCTCATAATAACATTTGGGACAGCTCTAATAGTATTGCTCATCAATTGACTAACGAGTTAATGCCAAACGAGCACAAATATTCATTATATCATAAAACCTCAGCACTTGGAAACACATTTTTTTTGCGATAAATGAGTCTTATTTGATTAGTTAGACCTTTCATCAGATGTCGAAGTGTGTCGTAGTCCCGGGTCTACAGGAACCTTGGTGAGGAAGACTTGGTGAGTCATAAAACGTATTTTCCAACATTTGATTTTGACTTGGATAAAGGCGTCGAATTACATATTTTTGTCATGATAGCGGTATACGAAGGAAGCTGACCCTCTTTGATTTATGCGTGTGTCTCAAAGCCTACTTTTATAGATTGTGAAACTATTACAAACCAGCATTTGAGCTCATTTTAGCATGTTACAATTTCTGTGTATGATTAGCACTCTCCATGCATGTCAGAAAACTTGTTTTCGTAATTCGAAATTCCATTTTCCAAATTGTGCATCAGATACATTTTGCCAAGCAGGCGTACCCCTCGTTTACCATCCGGCTGAAGCCTCCTATTGAAACTAATACCTTTGCTTGGTTGAACTCTCAATGTGTGAAATGTGGCCGAAAAGATGATAATCCGCGGAATGTACCAAAACTTCAACCAATCGAAGCATTATGGGAAGCTGCTTCAGCAGCACAATTAAAATCAAGGATATGCAGAGTAGATCTCAATGTCGCCTAGACCATGATGGAAGCAGTAAAGGAAGTTTAGGTACACTTGAGAAAGATAGACCATAAGCTGTCCTACTTTTTTTAAATAACTACTAGATATAAAATTTATTTGTTATAAAGAAAACCTGCCCTGGGTTTTAGTTTAGTCCAGCTACTTCGGACTCACCCGTTATTTTGCCAAAAATTCGAAGTTGTAATCTTGCAATATCATGCAAGATCGAAACAAAATCGCAGACCAAAACTGCCTTGTCGGACAATACTTGAGATGAGTACAGGTATAGTGATGATTGGAACACTTTACTGTTGCATTGACGTTCTCTTCAGAGATATTGAGATACTGTCTGAGATATATTGTGAGTCAAGCCGTCTACTGCGAAAATAATGCTCTCCCAATGTAAAATCGAAAGCGGTTTTTCAAAACCTTGCTTGTGAAATTATTGAAAAAAAAATCTCTTCTCGAATTGCCACGCGATGGAAGAAACAATCGTATGTCCGTGATCCGTAGAAAATAAGCTCAAAAAAGCACAAAGTCGAACCTAAAAGCCGAGCCATTGGTATTGGTTACTGATGTATGAGGCTCCACCTGGTCATCATGGTCTGCTGGTGCAAGAAGAAGAGTACCGTTTGTATCAAGGACAGGGAGGATTCTAAACAAATATTGCTCGAATGACGAAATAACCGGTCAATATGCTATAACTAATTTGAAAAACCTGTTTTAATCAACCTAGTGGTGCAATCGTTCCTTTCTCATATATCCAAGCTATGATTCCATAACTCAATAAGTCTGCTACATTCTTATTACGCTTGGTACCTATATGTATTTCGCTTTTTTCATTTGGCATGTAAAATACAAATTCGATTTTTGAAATTTCTGGTATTGTATCCTACATTTGAAACCAAGTTTGTAAAAATCAGTAAGCGTTTGCGGAAAAATAGGTGTTACATAAACTTAAGAACTTGGCATTGCAATGAGCTCACTGGCTCTAAGTTTCGGATCGATGTGGAACCTCAATGGCTCAACAAATGCAAGAGTCCGCGGGTTAAGAAAATAGCAGGTACAAGAACACAATCCTTCCCTAAGTAATATCTACAGAAGGTGTAGATTTAGTCAGTTGATGTAATGGGGAAAGAACAGTATGAATCCGACAGTACCACGTACCAAGTCGTTTAAAGTTTCCCACTCGAGAGTAACAAACACAGATATTTTCTGATCTCGACGATCGTTCTCGTAGGTTATATGGTATACGGTACTTGGCCCTCCGAGACTTGACTGGAAAGTCGATTTGAAGTGATTGGAAAGCCTTTCTCTATATCAGAATAGCAAAGAGGGGAGACATAATGCTGCACCAAAGTAATGAGACCCAAAAAAGTTGCGTGTAAGAATCACAGAGGATATGAAAATTTCCGGAATCAAATTCAGGACGGCTTTCAAAGCAAATCTAGCACATTTCGGCGTGAATGTAACCACCAAACGAAGCTATTTGCAGTATAGTTCGAAATATACGCCGGAAGATTTCTTCAAAAATTGGGTTTCTAAACTACAACTGAACTGTAAAATAAAACGTTACGGCTAAAACGCGAGTTAGCAAGCTATACGACAAGGATCTGACCAAATTCAACAAGTTTGATTTCAAACCGCTACAAGATGGGTTGTGTTGCTTTGTCTTTGTCTTGTCTTTGTCTTTGTCTTTGTCTTTGTCTTTGTCTTTGTCTTTGTCTTTGTCTTTGTCTTTGTCTTTGTCTTTGTCTTTGTCTTTGTCTTTGTCTTTGTCTTTGTCTTTGTCTTTGTCTTTGTCTTTGTCTTTGTCTTTGTCTTTGTCTTTGTCTTTGTCTTTGTCTTTGTCTTTGTCTTTGTCTTTGTCTTTGTCTTTGTCTTTGTCTTTGTCTTTGTCTTTGTCTTTGTCTTTGTCTTTGTCTTTGTCTTTGTCTTTGTCTTTGTCTTTGTCTTTGTCTTTGTCTTTGTCTTTGTCTTTGTCTTTGTCTTTGTCTTTGTCTTTGTCTTTGTCTTTGTCTTTGTCTTTGTCTTTGTCTTTGTCTTTGTCTTTGTCTTTGTCTTTGTCTTTGTCTTTGTCTTTGTCTTTGTCTTTGTCTTTGTCTTTGTCTTTGTCTTTGTCTTTGTCTTTGTCTTTGTCTTTGTCTTTGTCTTTGTCTTTGTCTTTGTCTTTGTCTTTGTCTTTGTCTTTGTCTTTGTCTTTGTCTTTGTCTTTGTCTTTGTCTTTGTCTTTGTCTTTGTCTTTGTCTTTGTCTTTGTCTTTGTCTTTGTCTTTGTCTTTGTCTTTGTCTTTGTCTTTGTCTTTGTCTTTGTCTTTGTCTTTGTCTTTGTCTTTGTCTTTGTCTTTGTCTTTGTCTTTGTCTTTGTCTTTGTCTTTGTCTTTGTCTTTGTCTTTGTCTTTGTCTTTGTCTTTGTCTTTGTCTTTGTCTTTGTCTTTGTCTTTGTCTTTGTCTTTGTCTTTGTCTTTGTCTTTGTCTTTGTCTTTGTCTTTGTCTTTGTCTTTGTCTTTGTCTTTGTCTTTGTCTTTGTCTTTGTCTTTGTCTTTGTCTTTGTCTTTGTCTTTGTCTTTGTCTTTGTCTTTGTCTTTGTCTTTGTCTTTGTCTTTGTCTTTGTCTTTGTCTTTGTCTTTGTCTTTGTCTTTGTCTTTGTCTTTGTCTTTGTCTTTGTCTTTGTCTTTGTCTTTGTCTTTGTCTTTGTCTTTGTCTTTGTCTTTGTCTTTGTCTTTGTCTTTGTCTTTGTCTTTGTCTTTGTCTTTGTCTTTGTCTTTGTCTTTGTCTTTGTCTTTGTCTTTGTCTTTGTCTTTGTCTTTGTCTTTGTCTTTGTCTTTGTCTTTGTCTTTGTCTTTGTCTTTGTCTTTGTCTTTGTCTTTGTCTTTGTCTTTGTCTTTGTCTTTGTCTTTGTCTTTGTCTTTGTCTTTGTCTTTGTCTTTGTCTTTGTCTTTGTCTTTGTCTTTGTCTTTGTCTTTGTCTTTGTCTTTGTCTTTGTCTTTGTCTTTGTCTTTGTCTTTGTCTTTGTCTTTGTCTTTGTCTTTGTCTTTGTCTTTGTCTTTGTCTTTGTCTTTGTCTTTGTCTTTGTCTTTGTCTTTGTCTTTGTCTTTGTCTTTGTCTTTGTCTTTGTCTTTGTCTTTGTCTTTGTCTTTGTCTTTGTCTTTGTCTTTGTCTTTGTCTTTGTCTTTGTCTTTGTCTTTGTCTTTGTCTTTGTCTTTGTCTTTGTCTTTGTCTTTGTCTTTGTCTTTGTCTTTGTCTTTGTCTTTGTCTTTGTCTTTGTCTTTGTCTTTGTCTTTGTCTTTGTCTTTGTCTTTGTCTTTGTCTTTGTCTTTGTCTTTGTCTTTGTCTTTGTCTTTGTCTTTGTCTTTGTCTTTGTCTTTGTCTTTGTCTTTGTCTTTGTCTTTGTCTTTGTCTTTGTCTTTGTCTTTGTCTTTGTCTTTGTCTTTGTCTTTGTCTTTGTCTTTGTCTTTGTCTTTGTCTTTGTCTTTGTCTTTGTCTTTGTCTTTGTCTTTGTCTTTGTCTTTGTCTTTGTCTTTGTCTTTGTCTTTGTCTTTGTCTTTGTCTTTGTCTTTGTCTTTGTCTTTGTCTTTGTCTTTGTCTTTGTCTTTGTCTTTGTCTTTGTCTTTGTCTTTGTCTTTGTCTTTGTCTTTGTCTTTGTCTTTGTCTTTGTCTTTGTCTTTGTCTTTGTCTTTGTCTTTGTCTTTGTCTTTGTCTTTGTCTTTGTCTTTGTCTTTGTCTTTGTCTTTGTCTTTGTCTTTGTCTTTGTCTTTGTCTTTGTCTTTGTCTTTGTCTTTGTCTTTGTCTTTGTCTTTGTCTTTGTCTTTGTCTTTGTCTTTGTCTTTGTCTTTGTCTTTGTCTTTGTCTTTGTCTTTGTCTTTGTCTTTGTCTTTGTCTTTGTCTTTGTCTTTGTCTTTGTCTTTGTCTTTGTCTTTGTCTTTGTCTTTGTCTTTGTCTTTGTCTTTGTCTTTGTCTTTGTCTTTGTCTTTGTCTTTGTCTTTGTCTTTGTCTTTGTCTTTGTCTTTGTCTTTGTCTTTGTCTTTGTCTTTGTCTTTGTCTTTGTCTTTGTCTTTGTCTTTGTCTTTGTCTTTGTCTTTGTCTTTGTCTTTGTCTTTGTCTTTGTCTTTGTCTTTGTCTTTGTCTTTGTCTTTGTCTTTGTCTTTGTCTTTGTCTTTGTCTTGTCTTTGTCTTGTCTTTGTCTTGTCTTTGTCTTGTCTTTGTCTTGTCTTTGTCTTGTCTTTGTCTTGTCTTTGTCTTGTCTTTGTCTTGTCTTTGTCTTGTCTTTGTCTTGTCTTTGTCTTGTCTTTGTCTTGTCTTTGTCTTGTCTTTGTCTTGTCTTTGTCTTGTCTTTGTCTTGTCTTTGTCTTGTCTTTGTCTTGTCTTTGTCTTGTCTTTGTCTTGTCTTTGTCTTGTCTTTGTCTTGTCTTTGTCTTGTCTTTGTCTTGTCTTTGTCTTGTCTTTGTCTTGTCTTTGTCTTGTCTTTGTCTTGTCTTTGTCTTGTCTTTGTCTTGTCTTTGTCTTGTCTTTGTCTTGTCTTTGTCTTGTCTTTGTCTTGTCTTTGTCTTGTCTTTGTCTTGTCTTTGTCTTGTCTTTGTCTTGTCTTTGTCTTGTCTTTGTCTTGTCTTTGTCTTGTCTTTGTCTTGTCTTTGTCTTGTCTTTGTCTTGTCTTTGTCTTGTCTTTGTCTTGTCTTTGTCTTGTCTTTGTCTTGTCTTTGTCTTGTCTTTGTCTTGTCTTTGTCTTGTCTTTGTCTTGTCTTTGTCTTGTCTTTGTCTTGTCTTTGTCTTGTCTTTGTCTTGTCTTTGTCTTGTCTTTGTCTTGTCTTTGTCTTGTCTTTGTCTTGTCTTTGTCTTGTCTTTGTCTTGTCTTTGTCTTGTCTTTGTCTTGTCTTTGTCTTGTCTTTGTCTTGTCTTTGTCTTGTCTTTGTCTTGTCTTTGTCTTGTCTTTGTCTTGTCTTTGTCTTGTCTTTGTCTTGTCTTTGTCTTGTCTTTGTCTTGTCTTTGTCTTGTCTTTGTCTTGTCTTTGTCTTGTCTTTGTCTTGTCTTTGTCTTGTCTTTGTCTTGTCTTTGTCTTGTCTTTGTCTTGTCTTTGTCTTGTCTTTGTCTTGTCTTTGTCTTGTCTTTGTCTTGTCTTTGTCTTGTCTTTGTCTTGTCTTTGTCTTGTCTTTGTCTTGTCTTTGTCTTGTCTTTGTCTTGTCTTTGTCTTGTCTTTGTCTTGTCTTTGTCTTGTCTTTGTCTTGTCTTTGTCTTGTCTTTGTCTTGTCTTTGTCTTGTCTTTGTCTTGTCTTTGTCTTGTCTTTGTCTTGTCTTTGTCTTGTCTTTGTCTTGTCTTTGTCTTGTCTTTGTCTTGTCTTTGTCTTGTCTTTGTCTTGTCTTTGTCTTGTCTTTGTCTTGTCTTTGTCTTGTCTTTGTCTTGTCTTTGTCTTGTCTTTGTCTTGTCTTTGTCTTGTCTTTGTCTTGTCTTTGTCTTGTCTTTGTCTTGTCTTTGTCTTGTCTTTGTCTTGTCTTTGTCTTGTCTTTGTCTTGTCTTTGTCTTGTCTTTGTCTTGTCTTTGTCTTGTCTTTGTCTTGTCTTTGTCTTGTCTTTGTCTTGTCTTTGTCTTGTCTTTGTCTTGTCTTTGTCTTGTCTTTGTCTTGTCTTTGTCTTGTCTTTGTCTTGTCTTTGTCTTGTCTTTGTCTTGTCTTTGTCTTGTCTTTGTCTTGTCTTTGTCTTGTCTTTGTCTTGTCTTTGTCTTGTCTTTGTCTTGTCTTTGTCTTGTCTTTGTCTTGTCTTTGTCTTGTCTTTGTCTTGTCTTTGTCTTGTCTTTGTCTTGTCTTTGTCTTGTCTTTGTCTTGTCTTTGTCTTGTCTTTGTCTTGTCTTTGTCTTGTCTTTGTCTTGTCTTTGTCTTGTCTTTGTCTTGTCTTTGTCTTGTCTTTGTCTTGTCTTTGTCTTGTCTTTGTCTTGTCTTTGTCTTGTCTTTGTCTTGTCTTTGTCTTGTCTTTGTCTTGTCTTTGTCTTGTCTTTGTCTTGTCTTTGTCTTGTCTTTGTCTTGTCTTTGTCTTGTCTTTGTCTTGTCTTTGTCTTGTCTTTGTCTTGTCTTTGTCTTGTCTTTGTCTTGTCTTTGTCTTGTCTTTGTCTTGTCTTTGTCTGTCTTGTCTTTGTCTTGTCTTTGTCTTGTCTTTGTCTTGTCTTTGTCTTGTCTTTGTCTTGTCTTTGTCTTGTCTTTGTCTTGTCTTTGTCTTGTCTTTGTCTTGTCTTTGTCTTGTCTTTGTCTTGTCTTTGTCTTGTCTTTGTCTTGTCTTTGTCTTGTCTTTGTCTTGTCTTTGTCTTGTCTTTGTCTTGTCTTTGTCTTGTCTTTGTCTTGTCTTTGTCTTGTCTTTGTCTTGTCTTTGTCTTGTCTTTGTCTTGTCTTTGTCTTGTCTTTGTCTTGTCTTTGTCTTGTCTTTGTCTTGTCTTTGTCTTGTCTTTGTCTTGTCTTTGTCTTGTCTTTGTCTTGTCTTTGTCTTGTCTTTGTCTTGTCTTTGTCTTGTCTTTGTCTTGTCTTTGTCTTGTCTTTGTCTTGTCTTTGTCTTGTCTTTGTCTTGTCTTTGTCTTGTCTTTGTCTTGTCTTTGTCTTGTCTTTGTCTTGTCTTTGTCTTGTCTTTGTCTTGTCTTTGTCTTGTCTTTGTCTTGTCTTTGTCTTGTCTTTGTCTTGTCTTTGTCTTGTCTTTGTCTTGTCTTTGTCTTGTCTTTGTCTTGTCTTTGTCTTGTCTTTGTCTTGTCTTTGTCTTGTCTTTGTCTTGTCTTTGTCTTGTCTTTGTCTTGTCTTTGTCTTGTCTTTGTCTTGTCTTTGTCTTGTCTTTGTCTTGTCTTTGTCTTGTCTTTGTCTTGTCTTTGTCTTGTCTTTGTCTTGTCTTTGTCTTGTCTTTGTCTTGTCTTTGTCTTGTCTTTGTCTTGTCTTTGTCTTGTCTTTGTCTTGTCTTTGTCTTGTCTTTGTCTTGTCTTTGTCTTGTCTTTGTCTTGTCTTTGTCTTGTCTTTGTCTTGTCTTTGTCTTGTCTTTGTCTTGTCTTTGTCTTGTCTTTGTCTTGTCTTTGTCTTGTCTTTGTCTTGTCTTTGTCTTGTCTTTGTCTTGTCTTTGTCTTGTCTTTGTCTTGTCTTTGTCTTGTCTTTGTCTTGTCTTTGTCTTGTCTTTGTCTTGTCTTTGTCTTGTCTTTGTCTTGTCTTTGTCTTGTCTTTGTCTTGTCTTTGTCTTGTCTTTGTCTTGTCTTTGTCTTGTCTTTGTCTTGTCTTTGTCTTGTCTTTGTCTTGTCTTTGTCTTGTCTTTGTCTTGTCTTTGTCTTGTCTTTGTCTTGTCTTTGTCTTGTCTTTGTCTTGTCTTTGTCTTGTCTTTGTCTTGTCTTTGTCTTGTCTTTGTCTTGTCTTTGTCTTGTCTTTGTCTTGTCTTTGTCTTGTCTTTGTCTTGTCTTTGTCTTGTCTTTGTCTTGTCTTTGTCTTGTCTTTGTCTTGTCTTTGTCTTGTCTTTGTCTTGTCTTTGTCTTGTCTTTGTCTTGTCTTTGTCTTGTCTTTGTCTTGTCTTTGTCTTGTCTTTGTCTTGTCTTTGTCTTGTCTTTGTCTTGTCTTTGTCTTGTCTTTGTCTTGTCTTTGTCTTGTCTTTGTCTTGTCTTTGTCTTGTCTTTGTCTTGTCTATGTCTTGTCTTTGTCTTGTCTTTGTCTTGTCTTTGTCTTGTCTTTGTCTTGTCTTTGTCTTGTCTTTGTCTTGTCTTTGTCTTGTCTTTGTCTTGTCTTTGTCTTGTCTTTGTCTTGTCTTTGTCTTGTCTTTGTCTTGTCTTTGTCTTGTCTTTGTCTTGTCTTTGTCTTGTCTTTGTCTTGTCTTTGTCTTGTCTTTGTCTTGTCTTTGTCTTGTCTTTGTCTTGTCTTTGTCTTGTCTTTGTCTTGTCTTTGTCTTGTCTTTGTCTTGTCTTTGTCTTGTCTTTGTCTTGTCTTTGTCTTGTCTTTGTCTTGTCTTTGTCTTGTCTTTGTCTTGTCTTTGTCTTGTCTTTGTCTTGTCTTTGTCTTGTCTTTGTCTTGTCTTTGTCTTGTCTTTGTCTTGTCTTTGTCTTGTCTTTGTCTTGTCTTTGTCTTGTCTTTGTCTTGTCTTTGTCTTGTCTTTGTCTTGTCTTTGTCTTGTCTTTGTCTTGTCTTTGTCTTGTCTTTGTCTTGTCTTTGTCTTGTCTTTGTCTTGTCTTTGTCTTGTCTTTGTCTTGTCTTTGTCTTGTCTTTGTCTTGTCTTTGTCTTGTCTTTGTCTTGTCTTTGTCTTGTCTTTGTCTTGTCTTTGTCTTGTCTTTGTCTTGTCTTTGTCTTGTCTTTGTCTTGTCTTTGTCTTGTCTTTGTCTTGTCTTTGTCTTGTCTTTGTCTTGTCTTTGTCTTGTCTTTGTCTTGTCTTTGTCTTGTCTTTGTCTTGTCTTTGTCTTGTCTTTGTCTTGTCTTTGTCTTGTCTTTGTCTTGTCTTTGTCTTGTCTTTGTCTTGTCTTTGTCTTGTCTTTGTCTTGTCTTTGTCTTGTCTTTGTCTTGTCTTTGTCTTGTCTTTGTCTTGTCTTTGTCTTGTCTTTGTCTTGTCTTTGTCTTGTCTTTGTCTTGTCTTTGTCTTGTCTTTGTCTTGTCTTTGTCTTGTCTTTGTCTTGTCTTTGTCTTGTCTTTGTCTTGTCTTTGTCTTGTCTTTGTCTTGTCTTTGTCTTGTCTTTGTCTTGTCTTTGTCTTGTCTTTGTCTTGTCTTTGTCTTGTCTTTGTCTTGTCTTTGTCTTGTCTTTGTCTTGTCTTTGTCTTGTCTTTGTCTTGTCTTTGTCTTGTCTTTGTCTTGTCTTTGTCTTGTCTTTGTCTTGTCTTTGTCTTGTCTTTGTCTTGTCTTTGTCTTGTCTTTGTCTTGTCTTTGTCTTGTCTTTGTCTTGTCTTTGTCTTGTCTTTGTCTTGTCTTTGTCTTGTCTTTGTCTTGTCTTTGTCTTGTCTTTGTCTTGTCTTTGTCTTGTCTTTGTCTTGTCTTTGTCTTGTCTTTGTCTTGTCTTTGTCTTGTCTTTGTCTTGTCTTTGTCTTGTCTTTGTCTTGTCTTTGTCTTGTCTTTGTCTTGTCTTTGTCTTGTCTTTGTCTTGTCTTTGTCTTGTCTTTGTCTTGTCTTTGTCTTGTCTTTGTCTTGTCTTTGTCTTGTCTTTGTCTTGTCTTTGTCTTGTCTTTGTCTTGTCTTTGTCTTGTCTTTGTCTTGTCTTTGTCTTGTCTTTGTCTTGTCTTTGTCTTGTCTTTGTCTTGTCTTTGTCTTGTCTTTGTCTTGTCTTTGTCTTGTCTTTGTCTTGTCTTTGTCTTGTCTTTGTCTTGTCTTTGTCTTGTCTTTGTCTTGTCTTTGTCTTGTCTTTGTCTTGTCTTTGTCTTGTCTTTGTCTTGTCTTTGTCTTGTCTTTGTCTTGTCTTTGTCTTGTCTTTGTCTTGTCTTTGTCTTGTCTTTGTCTTGTCTTTGTCTTGTCTTTGTCTTGTCTTTGTCTTGTCTTTGTCTTGTCTTTGTCTTGTCTTTGTCTTGTCTTTGTCTTGTCTTTGTCTTGTCTTTGTCTTGTCTTTGTCTTGTCTTTGTCTTGTCTTTGTCTTGTCTTTGTCTTGTCTTTGTCTTGTCTTTGTCTTGTCTTTGTCTTGTCTTTGTCTTGTCTTTGTCTTGTCTTTGTCTTGTCTTTGTCTTGTCTTTGTCTTGTCTTTGTCTTGTCTTTGTCTTGTCTTTGTCTTGTCTTTGTCTTGTCTTTGTCTTGTCTTTGTCTTGTCTTTGTCTTGTCTTTGTCTTGTCTTTGTCTTGTCTTTGTCTTGTCTTTGTCTTGTCTTTGTCTTGTCTTTGTCTTGTCTTTGTCTTGTCTTTGTCTTGTCTTTGTCTTGTCTTTGTCTTGTCTTTGTCTTGTCTTTGTCTTGTCTTTGTCTTGTCTTTGTCTTGTCTTTGTCTTGTCTTTGTCTTGTCTTTGTCTTGTCTTTGTCTTGTCTTTGTCTTGTCTTTGTCTTGTCTTTGTCTTGTCTTTGTCTTGTCTTTGTCTTGTCTCTTGTCTTTGTCTTGTCTTTGTCTTGTCTTTGTCTTGTCTTTGTCTTGTCTTTGTCTTGTCTTTGTCTTGTCTTTGTCTTGTCTTTGTCTTGTCTTTGTCTTGTCTTTGTCTTGTCTTTGTCTTGTCTTTGTCTTGTCTTTGTCTTGTCTTTGTCTTGTCTTTGTCTTGTCTTTGTCTTGTCTTTGTCTTGTCTTTGTCTTGTCTTTGTCTTGTCTTTGTCTTGTCTTTGTCTTGTCTTTGTCTTGTCTTTGTCTTGTCTTTGTCTTGTCTTTGTCTTGTCTTTGTCTTGTCTTTGTCTTGTCTTTGTCTTGTCTTTGTCTTGTCTTTGTCTTGTCTTTGTCTTGTCTTTGTCTTGTCTTTGTCTTGTCTTTGTCTTGTCTTTGTCTTGTCTTTGTCTTGTCTTTGTCTTGTCTTTGTCTTGTCTTTGTCTTGTCTTTGTCTTGTCTTTGTCTTGTCTTTGTCTTGTCTTTGTCTTGTCTTTGTCTTGTCTTTGTCTTGTCTTTGTCTTGTCTTTGTCTTGTCTTTGTCTTGTCTTTGTCTTGTCTTTGTCTTGTCTTTGTCTTGTCTTTGTCTTGTCTTTGTCTTGTCTTTGTCTTGTCTTTGTCTTGTCTTTGTCTTGTCTTTGTCTTGTCTTTGTCTTGTCTTTGTCTTGTCTTTGTCTTGTCTTTGTCTTGTCTTTGTCTTGTCTTTGTCTTGTCTTTGTCTTGTCTTTGTCTTGTCTTTGTCTTGTCTTTGTCTTGTCTTTGTCTTGTCTTTGTCTTGTCTTTGTCTTGTCTTTGTCTTGTCTTTGTCTTGTCTTTGTCTTGTCTTTGTCTTGTCTTTGTCTTGTCTTTGTCTTGTCTTTGTCTTGTCTTTGTCTTGTCTTTGTCTTGTCTTTGTCTTGTCTTTGTCTTGTCTTTGTCTTGTCTTTGTCTTGTCTTTGTCTTGTCTTTGTCTTGTCTTTGTCTTGTCTTTGTCTTGTCTTTGTCTTGTCTTTGTCTTGTCTTTGTCTTGTCTTTGTCTTGTCTTTGTCTTGTCTTTGTCTTGTCTTTGTCTTGTCTTTGTCTTGTCTTTGTCTTGTCTTTGTCTTGTCTTTGTCTTGTCTTTGTCTTGTCTTTGTCTTGTCTTTGTCTTGTCTTTGTCTTGTCTTTGTCTTGTCTTTGTCTTGTCTTTGTCTTGTCTTTGTCTTGTCTTTGTCTTGTCTTTGTCTTGTCTTTGTCTTGTCTTTGTCTTGTCTTTGTCTTGTCTTTGTCTTGTCTTTGTCTTGTCTTTGTCTTGTCTTTGTCTTGTCTTTGTCTTGTCTTTGTCTTGTCTTTGTCTTGTCTTTGTCTTGTCTTTGTCTTGTCTTTGTCTTGTCTTTGTCTTGTCTTTGTCTTGTCTTTGTCTTGTCTTTGTCTTGTCTTTGTCTTGTCTTTGTCTTGTCTTTGTCTTGTCTTTGTCTTGTCTTTGTCTTGTCTTTGTCTTGTCTTTGTCTTGTCTTTGTCTTGTCTTTGTCTTGTCTTTGTCTTGTCTTTGTCTTGTCTTTGTCTTGTCTTTGTCTTGTCTTTGTCTTGTCTTTGTCTTGTCTTTGTCTTGTCTTTGTCTTGTCTTTGTCTTGTCTTTGTCTTGTCTTTGTCTTGTCTTTGTCTTGTCTTTGTCTTGTCTTTGTCTTGTCTTTGTCTTGTCTTTGTCTTGTCTTTGTCTTGTCTTTGTCTTGTCTTTGTCTTGTCTTTGTCTTGTCTTTGTCTTGTCTTTGTCTTGTCTTTGTCTTGTCTTTGTCTTGTCTTTGTCTTGTCTTTGTCTTGTCTTTGTCTTGTCTTTGTCTTGTCTTTGTCTTGTCTTTGTCTTGTCTTTGTCTTGTCTTTGTCTTGTCTTTGTCTTGTCTTTGTCTTGTCTTTGTCTTGTCTTTGTCTTGTCTTTGTCTTGTCTTTGTCTTGTCTTTGTCTTGTCTTTGTCTTGTCTTTGTCTTGTCTTTGTCTTGTCTTTGTCTTGTCTTTGTCTTGTCTTTGTCTTGTCTTTGTCTTGTCTTTGTCTTGTCTTTGTCTTGTCTTTGTCTTTGTCTTGTCTTTGTCTTGTCTTTGTCTTGTCTTTGTCTTGTCTTTGTCTTGTCTTTGTCTTGTCTTTGTCTTGTCTTTGTCTTGTCTTTGTCTTGTCTTTGTCTTGTCTTTGTCTTGTCTTTGTCTTGTCTTTGTCTTGTCTTTGTCTTGTCCTTTGTCTTGTCTTTGTCTTGTCTTTGTCTTGTCTTTGTCTTGTCTTTGTCTTGTCTTTGTCTTGTCTTTGTCTTGTCTTTGTCTTGTCTTTGTCTTGTCTTTGTCTTGTCTTTGTCTTGTCTTTGTCTTGTCTTTGTCTTGTCTTTGTCTTGTCTTTGTCTTGTCTTTGTCTTGTCTTTGTCTTGTCTTTGTCTTGTCTTTGTCTTGTCTTTGTCTTGTCTTTGTCTTGTCTTTGTCTTGTCTTTGTCTTGTCTTTGTCTTGTCTTTGTCTTGTCTTTGTCTTGTCTTTGTCTTGTCTTTGTCTTGTCTTTGTCTTGTCTTTGTCTTGTCTTTGTCTTGTCTTTGTCTTGTCTTTGTCTTGTCTTTGTCTTGTCTTTGTCTTGTCTTTGTCTTGTCTTTGTCTTGTCTTTGTCTTGTCTTTGTCTTGTCTTTGTCTTGTCTTTGTCTTGTCTTTGTCTTGTCTTTGTCTTGTCTTTGTCTTGTCTTTGTCTTGTCTTTGTCTTGTCTTTGTCTTGTCTTTGTCTTGTCTTTGTCTTGTCTTTGTCTTGTCTTTGTCTTGTCTTTGTCTTGTCTTTGTCTTGTCTTTGTCTTGTCTTTGTCTTGTCTTTGTCTTGTCTTTGTCTTGTCTTTGTCTTGTCTTTGTCTTGTCTTTGTCTTGTCTTTGTCTTGTCTTTGTCTTGTCTTTGTCTTGTCTTTGTCTTGTCTTTGTCTTGTCTTTGTCTTGTCTTTGTCTTGTCTTTGTCTTGTCTTTGTCTTGTCTTTGTCTTGTCTTTGTCTTGTCTTTGTCTTGTCTTTGTCTTGTCTTTGTCTTGTCTTTGTCTTGTCTTTGTCTTGTCTTTGTCTTGTCTTTGTCTTGTCTTTGTCTTGTCTTTGTCTTGTCTTTGTCTTGTCTTTGTCTTGTCTTTGTCTTGTCTTTGTCTTGTCTTTGTCTTGTCTTTGTCTTGTCTTTGTCTTGTCTTTGTCTTGTCTTTGTCTTGTCTTTGTCTTGTCTTTGTCTTGTCTTTGTCTTGTCTTTGTCTTGTCTTTGTCTTGTCTTTGTCTTGTCTTTGTCTTGTCTTTGTCTTGTCTTGTTTGTCTTGTCTTTGTCTTGTCTTTGTCTTGTCTTTGTCTTGTCTTTGTCTTGTCTTTGTCTTGTCTTTGTCTTGTCTTTGTCTTGTCTTTGTCTTGTCTTTGTCTTGTCTTTGTCTTGTCTTTGTCTTGTCTTTGTCTTGTCTTTGTCTTGTCTTTGTCTTGTCTTTGTCTTGTCTTTGTCTTGTCTTTGTCTTGTCTTTGTCTTGTCTTTGTCTTGTCTTTGTCTTGTCTTTGTCTGTCTTTGTCTTGTCTTTGTCTTGTCTTTGTCTTGTCTTTGTCTTGTCTTTGTCTTGTCTTTGTCTTGTCTTTGTCTTGTCTTTGTCTTGTCTTTGTCTTGTCTTTGTCTTGTCTTTGTCTTGTCTTTGTCTTGTCTTTGTCTTGTCTTTGTCTTGTCTTTGTCTTGTCTTTGTCTTGTCTTTGTCTTGTCTTTGTCTTGTCTTTGTCTTGTCTTTGTCTTGTCTTTGTCTTGTCTTTGTCTTGTCTTTGTCTTGTCTTTGTCTTGTCTTTGTCTTGTCTTTGTCTTGTCTTTGTCTTGTCTTTGTCTTGTCTTTGTCTTGTCTTGTCTTTGTCTTGTCTTTGTCTTGTCTTTGTCTTGTCTTTGTCTTGTCTTTGTCTTGTCTTTGTCTTGTCTTTGTCTTGTCTTTGTCTTGTCTTTGTCTTGTCTTTGTCTTGTCTTTGTCTTGTCTTTGTCTTGTCTTTGTCTTGTCTTTGTCTTGTCTTTGTCTTGTCTTTGTCTTGTCTTTGTCTTGTCTTTGTCTTGTCTTTGTCTTGTCTTTGTCTTGTCTTGTCTTTGTCTTGTCTTTGTCTTGTCCTTTGTCTTGTCTTGTCTTGTCTTTGTCTTGTCCTTTGTCTTGTCTTTGTCTTGTCTTTGTCTTGTCTTTGTCTTGTCTTTGTCTTGTCTTTGTCTTGTCTTTGTCTTGTCTTTGTCTTGTCTTTGTCTTGTCTTTGTCTTGTCTTTGTCTTGTCTTTGTCTGTCTTTGTCTTGTCTTTGTCTTGTCTTTGTCTTGTCTTTGTCTTGTCTTTGTCTTGTCTTTGTCTTGTCTTTGTCTTGTCTTTGTCTTGTCTTTGTCTTGTCTTTGTCTTGTCTTTGTCTTGTCTTGTCTTGTCTTGTCTTTGTCTTGTCTTTGTCTTGTCTTTGTCTTGTCTTTGTCTTGTCTTTGTCTTGTCTTTGTCTTGTCTTTGTCTTGTCTTTGTCTTGTCTTTGTCTTGTCTTTGTCTTGTCTTTGTCTTGTCTTTGTCTTGTCTTTGTCTTGTCTTTGTCTTGTCTTTTGTCTTGTCTTTGTCTTGTCTTTGTCTTGTCCTTTGTCTTGTCTTTGTCTTGTCTTTGTCTTGTCTTTGTCTTGTCTTTGTCTTGTCTTTGTCTTGTCTTTGTCTTGTCTTTGTCTTGTCTTTGTCTTGTCTTTGTCTTGTCTTTGTCTTGTCTTTGTCTTGTCTTTGTCTTGTCTTTGTCTTGTCTTTGTCTTGTCTTTGTATTGTCTTTGTCTTGTCTTTGTCTTGTCTTTGTCTTGTCTTTGTCTTGTCTTTGTCTTGTCTTTGTCTTGTCTTTGTCTTGTCTTTGTCTTGTCTTTGTCTTGTCTTTGTCTTGTCTTTGTCTTGTCTTTGTCTTGTCTTTGTCTTGTCTTTGTCTTGTCTTTGTCTTGTCTTTGTCTTGTCTTTGTCTTGTCTTTGTCTTGTCTTTGTCTTGTCTTTGTCTTGTCTTTGTCTTGTCTTTGTCTTGTCTTTGTCTTGTCTTTGTCTTGTCTTTGTCTTGTCTTTGTCTTGTCTTTGTCTTGTCTTTGTCTTGTCTTTGTCTTGTCTTTGTCTTGTCTTTGTCTTGTCTTTGTCTTGTCTTTGTCTTGTCTTTGTCTTGTCTTTGTCTTGTCTTTGTCTTGTCTTTGTCTTGTCTTTGTCTTGTCTTTGTCTTGTCTTTGTCTTGTCTTTGTCTTGTCTTTGTCTTGTCTTTGTCTTGTCTTTGTCTTGTCTTTGTCTTGTCTTTGTCTTGTCTTTGTCTTGTCTTTGTCTTGTCTTTGTCTTGTCTTTGTCTTGTCTTTGTCTTGTCTTTGTCTTGTCTTTGTCTTGTCTTTGTCTTGTCTTTGTCTTGTCTTTGTCTTGTCTTTGTCTTGTCTTTGTCTTGTCTTTGTCTTGTCTTTGTCTTGTCTTTGTCTTGTCTTTGTCTTGTCTTTGTCTTGTCTTTGTCTTGTCTTTGTCTTGTCTTTGTCTTGTCTTTGTCTTGTCTTTGTCTTGTCTTTGTCTTGTCTTTGTCTTGTCTTTGTCTTGTCTTTGTCTTGTCTTTGTCTTGTCTTTGTCTTGTCTTTGTCTTGTCTTTGTCTTGTCTTTGTCTTGTCTTTGTCTTGTCTTTGTCTTGTCTTTGTCTTGTCTTTGTCTTGTCTTTGTCTTGTCTTTGTCTTGTCTTTGTCTTGTCTTTGTCTTGTCTTTGTCTTGTCTTTGTCTTGTCTTTGTCTTGTCTTTGTCTTGTCTTTGTCTTGTCTTTGTCTTGTCTTTGTCTTTGTCTTGTCTTTGTCTTGTCTTTGTCTTGTCTTTGTCTTGTCTTTGTCTTGTCTTTGTCTTGTCTTTGTCTTGTCTTTGTCTTGTCTTTGTCTTGTCTTTGTCTTGTCTTTGTCTTGTCTTTGTCTTGTCTTTGTCTTGTCTTTGTCTTGTCTTTGTCTTGTCTTTGTCTTGTCTTTGTCTTGTCTTTGTCTTGTCTTTGTCTTGTCTTTGTCTTGTCTTTGTCTTGTCTTTGTCTTGTCTTTGTCTTGTCTTTGTCTTGTCTTTGTCTTGTCTTTGTCTTGTCTTTGTCTTGTCTTTGTCTTGTCTTTGTCTTGTCTTTGTCTTGTCTTTGTCTTGTCTTTGTCTTGTCTTTGTCTTGTCTTTGTCTTGTCTTTGTCTTGTCTTTGTCTTGTCTTTGTCTTGTCTTTGTCTTGTCTTTGTCTTGTCTTTGTCTTGTCTTTGTCTTGTCTTTGTCTTGTCTTTGTCTTGTCTTTGTCTTGTCTTTGTCTTGTCTTTGTCTTGTCTTTGTCTTGTCTTTGTCTTGTCTTTGTCTTGTCTTTGTCTTGTCTTTGTCTTGTCTTTGTCTTGTCTTTGTCTTGTCTTTGTCTTGTCTTTGTCTTGTCTTTGTCTTGTCTTTGTCTTGTCTTTGTCTTGTCTTTGTCTTGTCTTTGTCTTGTCTTTGTCTTGTCTTTGTCTTGTCTTTGTCTTGTCTTTGTCTTGTCTTTGTCTTGTCTTTGTCTTGTCTTTGTCTTGTCTTTGTCTTGTCTTTGTCTTGTCTTTGTCTTGTCTTTGTCTTGTCTTTGTCTTGTCTTTGTCTTGTCTTTGTCTTGTCTTTGTCTTGTCTTGTCTTTGTCTTGTCTTTGTCTTGTCTTTGTCTTGTCTTTGTCTTGTCTTTGTCTTGTCTTTGTCTTGTCTTTGTCTTGTCTTTGTCTTGTCTTTGTCTTGTCTTTGTCTTGTCTTTGTCTTGTCTTTGTCTTGTCTTTGTCTTGTCTTTGTCTTGTCTTTGTCTTGTCTTTGTCTTGTCTTGTCTTGTCTTGTCTTTGTCTTGTCTTTGTCTTGTCTTTGTCTTGTCTTTGTCTTGTCTTTGTCTTGTCTTTGTCTTGTCTTTGTCTTGTCTTTGTCTTGTCTTTGTCTTGTCTTTGTCTTGTCTTTGTCTTGTCTTTGTCTTGTCTTTGTCTTGTCTTTGTCTTGTCTTTGTCTTGTCTTTGTCTTTGTCTTGTCTTTGTCTTGTCTTTGTCTTGTCTTTGTCTTGTCTTTGTCTTGTCTTTGTCTTGTCTTTGTCTTGTCTTTGTCTTGTCTTTGTCTTGTCTTTGTCTTGTCTTTGTCTTGTCTTTGTCTTGTCTTTGTCTTGTCTTTGTCTTGTCTTTGTCTTGTCTTTGTCTTGTCTTTGTCTTGTCTTTGTCTTGTCTTTGTCTTGTCTTTGTCTTGTCTTTGTCTTGTCTTTGTCTTGTCTTTGTCTTGTCTTTGTCTTGTCTTTGTCTTGTCTTTGTCTTGTCTTTGTCTTGTCTTTGTCTTGTCTTTGTCTTGTCTTTGTCTTGTCTTTGTCTTGTCTTTGTCTTGTCTTTGTCTTGTCTTTGTCTTGTCTTTGTCTTGTCTTTGTCTTGTCTTTGTCTTGTCTTTGTCTTGTCTTTGTCTTGTCTTTGTCTTGTCTTTGTCTTGTCTTTGTCTTGTCTTTGTCTTGTCTTTGTCTTGTCTTTGTCTTGTCTTTGTCTTGTCTTTGTCTTGTCTTTGTCTTGTCTTTGTCTTGTCTTTGTCTTGTCTTTGTCTTGTCTTTGTCTTGTCTTTGTCTTGTCTTTGTCTTGTCTTTGTCTTGTCTTTGTCTTGTCTTTGTCTTGTCTTTGTCTTGTCTTTGTCTTGTCTTTGTCTTGTCTTTGTCTTGTCTTTGTCTTGTCTTTGTCTTGTCTTTGTCTTGTCTTTGTCTTGTCTTTGTCTTGTCTTTGTCTTGTCTTTGTCTTGTCTTTGTCTTGTCTTTGTCTTGTCTTTGTCTTGTCTTTGTCTTGTCTTTGTCTTGTCTTTGTCTTGTCTTTGTCTTGTCTTTGTCTTGTCTTTGTCTTGTCTTTGTCTTGTCTTTGTCTTGTCTTTGTCTTGTCTTTGTCTTGTCTTTGTCTTGTCTTTGTCTTGTCTTTGTCTTGTCTTTGTCTTGTCTTTGTCTTGTCTTTGTCTTGTCTTTGTCTTGTCTTTGTCTTGTCTTTGTCTTGTCTTTGTCTTGTCTTTGTCTTGTCTTTGTCTTGTCTTTGTCTTGTCTTTGTCTTGTCTTTGTCTTGTCTTTGTCTTGTCTTTGTCTTGTCTTTGTCTTGTCTTTGTCTTGTCTTTGTCTTGTCTTTGTCTTGTCTTTGTCTTGTCTTTGTCTTGTCTTTGTCTTGTCTTTGTCTTGTCTTTGTCTTGTCTTTGTCTTGTCTTTGTCTTGTCTTTGTCTTGTCTTTGTCTTGTCTTTGTCTTGTCTTTGTCTTGTCTTTGTCTTGTCTTTGTCTTGTCTTTGTCTTGTCTTTGTCTTGTCTTTGTCTTGTCTTTGTCTTGTCTTTGTCTTGTCTTTGTCTTGTCTTTGTCTTGTCTTTGTCTTGTCTTTGTCTTGTCTTTGTCTTGTCTTTGTCTTGTCTTTGTCTTGTCTTTGTCTTGTCTTTGTCTTGTCTTTGTCTTGTCTTTGTCTTGTCTTTGTCTTGTCTTTGTCTTGTCTTTGTCTTGTCTTTGTCTTGTCTTTGTCTTGTCTTTGTCTTGTCTTTGTCTTGTCTTTGTCTTGTCTTTGTCTTGTCTTTGTCTTGTCTTTGTCTTGTCTTTGTCTTGTCTTTGTCTTGTCTTTGTCTTGTCTTTGTCTTGTCTTTGTCTTGTCTTTGTCTTGTCTTTGTCTTGTCTTTGTCTTGTCTTTGTCTTGTCTTTGTCTTGTCTTTGTCTTGTCTTTGTCTTGTCTTTGTCTTGTCTTTGTCTTGTCTTTGTCTTGTCTTTGTCCTGTCTTTGTCTTGTCTTTGTCTTGTCTTTGTCTTGTCTTTGTCTTGTCTTTGTCTTGTCTTTGTCTTGTCTTTGTCTTGTCTTTGTCTTTGTCTTGTCTTTGTCTTGTCTTTGTCTTGTCTTTGTCTTGTCTTTGTCTTGTCTTTGTCTTGTCTTTGTCTTGTCTTTGTCTTGTCTTTGTCTTGTCTTTGTCTTGTCTTTGTCTTGTCTTTGTCTTGTCTTTGTCTTGTCTTTGTCTTGTCTTTGTCTTGTCTTTGTCTTGTCTTTGTCTTGTCTTTGTCTTGTCTTTGTCTTGTCTTTGTCTTGTCTTTGTCTTGTCTTTGTCTTGTCTTTGTCTTGTCTTTGTCTTGTCTTTGTCTTGTCTTTGTCTTGTCTTTGTCTTGTCTTTGTCTTGTCTTTGTCTTGTCTTTGTCTTGTCTTTGTCTTGTCTTTGTCTTGTCTTTGTCTTGTCTTTGTCTTGTCTTTGTCTTGTCTTTGTCTTGTCTTTGTCTTGTCTTTGTCTTGTCTTTGTCTTGTCTTTGTCTTGTCTTTGTCTTGTCTTTGTCTTGTCTTTGTCTTGTCTTTGTCTTGTCTTTGTCTTGTCTTTGTCTTGTCTTTGTCTTGTCTTTGTCTTGTCTTTGTCTTGTCTTTGTCTTGTCTTTGTCTTGTCTTTGTCTTGTCTTTGTCTTGTCTTTGTCTTGTCTTTGTCTTGTCTTTGTCTTGTCTTTGTCTTGTCTTTGTCTTGTCTTTGTCTTGTCTTTGTCTTGTCTTTGTCTTGTCTTTGACTTGTCATGAAAATTTCTTTAAAAAACATGCACATGGTGATACATTTCTCACCTTGCAGTACAGGCTAACAAAATCATTATGCAAGGTTTCGTAAACAAAAATATTTGTTTCTATAAAAATCAATTTGATCGTGCTCCCATTTTTTTCCAACCCACCAATTTCCACTACTGATCACGGAAATTATTTGAAAACGCATGGCGATAAAATTTTCTCCTTCTGATGGATACAGGATAGGCAAACAAAATCATCCGGCAAGGTTTCCTAAGTAACAACAATTGTTTCAATAGAAATCAATTTTATTGTCCTCTCCATTTTTCCAACCCACCAATTTTCACTAATGATCATGGAAATTTCTTGAAAACACATGGCAATAAAATTTTCTTCTTCTGATGGATGCAGGATAGGGAAACAGAATCATTCTGCAAGGATTCTTTCTATAAAAATCAATTGGATCGTCCTCCCATTTTTTTCCAACCCACCAATTTCCACTACTGATCATGGAAATTACTTGAAAACACATGTCAATAAAATTTTCTTCTTCTGATGGATACAGGATTGGCAAACAAAATCATCCTGCAAGGTTTCGTAAACAAAAATATTTCTTTCTATGAAAATCAATTTGATTGTCCTCCCATTTTTTTTCCAACCCACCAATTTCCTCTAGTGATCATGGAAATTTCTTGAAAACACATGGCAATAAAATTTTCTTCTTCTGATGGTCCACTGAACTCTGACCTTCTTCCTCAGATCGCGAAAATGGCATGCGAAGAAGATCACTAAAATTTGATCTAACTTTGAAGAGATAATAAATATTTCATAACGGATTTTCTCGTCTTTCGTATTTTCCTCAGCATATCACATATCTACATACAAACGGACATTAAGAGAAAATTCACCATTCCATAAGAAAACTCGACTTATAATTCGGTGCAGTTTGTCAAGTTCGACTAATATGCTTGTGTGTGTAGTAGAGTTGCGAGAGCATGTGTAGATCTGAGAGCGTGTATGTGTAAGTGAGTGGGTGTACTTGCGATGATTATTCAAGTTCTATGGAGATAAATACGGATATAGAAGCCTTGAGCGAAATAGCCAAACTGAAGGCAGTCATTGATATTTTTTGTTTATTACACATGATTTCAATATGTGAGCCAAGTGGTAGTTCAAATATGCGTACGGATGTACGATTTGTTTTAATCAATCCCCAGGATTATATATTGGAAAATGCTTTTCGACGTATCAAATTTTTGATAAATATGATTGCGTATGCAATAAATAATCTCAAGAGCAGATTTCTGAATGTTTCTCTAGATTATTGATTATGTTGTGTCAAATATTGTGTATGTTATTCTAGTCTCTTATCCTTATTTTATCTTGTATCCTTTATTACCGCGGAGTAGTAACATTGATTGTTTGAAAAATACGAAATTTTTAATTGAACACTTTTCATGTATGACATGTCAAACATGCAATTGCCCAGAAATAATTTCATAAAACGATTCCGCGCAAATTTCAAGTGGATTCTAGAGTAATATACTTCCCAATATTGATTATAGTGTACATTTGCAGTATAAAGTTGACCTAACCCAATTGGAGAATACAATCTCACATTCATCTGTGAACTAAAAGTTGATTCACTTGTGAATGTTTACAGTACAATCTTCCGATTCAATCAACACAAACAGAATCACAATCTTCTTCATTCATCATAGTATGTGTCATTATTTTACCTGTCTCACTTGTTAGGAAGTTCGTCTGTACCTACGCTCAGTTGCGTTCATTTGGTGAGTTTCGGTCGGACCGTGAATGAACGACTGGCTGCTGTCAATGCAATGAACAAATTCTCCAAGAGTTATGCGAATGAATGATAATTCCCATCCCTGCTGATGGATACAGGATAGACAAACAAAAGCATCCGGCAAGGTTTCCTAAGCAAAAACAATTGTTTCAATAGAAATCAATTTTATTGTCCTCTCAATTTTTCCAACCCACCAATTTCCACTACTGATCATGGAAACTTCTTGAAAACACACATGGAAATAAAATTTTCTTCTTCTGATGGATACAGGATAGACCAACAAAAGCATCCGGCAAGGTTTCCTAAGCAAAAACAATTGTTTCAATAGAAATCAATTTTATTGTCCTCTCAATTTTTCCAACCCACCAATTTCCACTACTGATCATGGAAACTTCTTGAAAACACGCATGGAAATAAAATTTTCTTCTTCTGATGGATACAGGATAGACAAACAAAAGCATCCGGCAAGGTTTCCTAAGCAAAAACAATTGTTTCAATAGAAATCAATTTTATTGTCCTCTCAATTTTTCCAACCCACCAATTTACACTACTGGTCATGGAAATTTCTTGAAAACACATGACGATACATTTTTAAATTTTTGTTTGATATAGTGAAACAGAATTATTCTGTAAGGTTTTCTAAGGAAAAATAATTCTTACAATAAAAATCAATTTGATAGTCCTCCCAATTTTTTCCCACCTTCCTATTTTGGGATATTGAAATAAAAAAGTGTGTGCTCACTGGCGCCACCTTGAGGGTGATATCCAATTTAATCATTACATCATTAAATAGTCCTTGCCCCAGTAACAATTTAGGCTTTATGGTAATTTTATAGCCACTCATACAACCTAGATTGCACTTGTAGCGTGCAATAAAACTTCAGTTGTGACTTGGATTACATTACAGAAAACGTCACACGGTGATCACCTTCCATACAAAAGTCGGACAAAACCTCAAAAGTGGCCCGAATTTGATGAAAAACTTCACATTAGGGTAATTTTGTGACGCTGAATTCATATTTGATGTTTATTTTTTTGTTTTTAAAATCCTCAAAATTTTGGCACTTAGGGTGGTTCGAAAATTCAACATTTACGAATATAAAGTGCACTATTTCCGAAAATTCATTTTCAAAAAATTAGGTGCGGTGAATTTTTTAGCAGAATACATATTTTTTCGATTGTTGATAATGATAAGACACATCTATAAATTATATTGCGAACCCTGGGTAGTCAAACGCTACCATGCGTCTCCTTCAGACGTATCATGAAAAATCACCTTTTTTCATACCTCGGGGCAGAAAGGGGCAAAACAAGATACTCATTTTCGGAAAGTACACTAATTTTCAAGTATAATGAACAACAAGCGATCTTTCCGAACCGTTTCTAAAAAAAGTACAGCCACTTTGAATATTATAACTTTGAACTATTGCTCGATTTATTATTTGTTTTTCATGTCTGAGCGAGAAGAAAGGCTTGTATCGACTAAATCGAATGGCAGCTATAAGTCCAGCGAATAACCTTTCAAATGAAATCAGTTTGACCCCAATCGGAATCTTTGAAAAGAGTTTTCCTCAGAATTCATCATCTATTTCACCTTTGAAGCTCTGTAAAAAATTGAACTCTCGTCTTCGGGACTTAATATTTGAGAAGAGTCTATTCAACCTGTTAAGAGACAGAGAAAAATGTTAAATCACGAAAAATCTAAGATAAAATTTTGAGGTTTTGCCCGGCTAGGCGACACTATGCGTCATTTTCCTAAATTAATAAACTTTACCTAACATGAATTGGAAGTTTTAGTCTCCCTCGCGCCGCCTGATGGGCGAATTCTGTAATTATCTATTCGCCGTCGGGTAGCACTCGACTCGCTGATGAATATTGCCGAAGACATCACACTTCTAAATAATGTTCTCGAGATTCAGAAATTGAAAAATAATACATGCTCACTAGTGGCGCCTGGTCCATCTATTTCAATTAGTTTTGTCCATAATCGCGTAGCTCTTAACCTTCTCCAATTTTTTTCCGAGAACACCTTCTCCTCTAAGTTATTAGACGTTTGTGACATACTAAATTCCACAGTGTGCTGAAAACTGGTACGCTCACGTTAAACTTATTCAATGATAGTTGCGTTTACGAGAGGTTAGATTTATTTACTCTATTGTATAGCACCCCTGGCGCTGCAGTTATCAATTAATTGGATATCCAATTGCTCTAAATTGTAGGTCTAAGCAAACACAAAACAACTTTACCAAATAAAGTATGGTGCTAAATGTTAACTCAGATGAAATATTCGAGCCCCAATTAGTCGAAATCCCATAAGCTAAGTGATTCCTATTAGGTGGGTACCGCTAATACGAATCCACGTAGTAGGAATCAGCGTAGTAGGAGACCCGACTGTATCAAAATTCAGTATGTAGACAACCTTGGAGAACTTTTTTATCATTCAAATCCATATTGGAAATTGTAAAACAAAACGATGAAAAATTAATTGCGCTATTCAGAAAAAAATATTATTCCTCGAAGAGCTCAAAATTAACCAAGTTAGTACATTTTTTTCTGTCAGCAGTGCTACCGCCAGTTTCTGGACGTAGTCCTGGTAGCACAATCTTCCTGACCAATATAACTACTAAAGCATTTTCTGTTGATTTGAAAGTGATCGATTTGGATTTCAGATCCTTTGTCAGGTGATCTGCAGGGAGCCATGTGGGTATTTTTAAAACTACGTGACCGATTTGTGTATTCCAACGTTGGAATATTCAAACAAATCCATTCAGTCAAACCTTTAGACGTAATCAGCGAGAATGGTTTTATGGTAGTTCAAACTACGCATATCATTTACAATACACGATTAATCGTATCTCTTCTATAAATCGTTATAAGTCGATGGAAGTGTAGTAAGTAAATTGATTAAAGAGAGCCAAATAAAAGTTTTTCAAAAATTCAACGGAAAAAATGAAATTGATCTAAATATTATTTCCTTATTTCAATGAACTTTAACGGTTAATAAAGCGATAAAATATTATCAAGTGATTCATTTTCAATCGGGACTATTGATTGATTCATAAATGAAATACGATACGACCGTTATAAAATATACTTCCTGAAAAACTCAAATTTTCATGGCGTAATAACGCTATGGAAACAAAAAAAAGTTGTTGCTTTCAGCGTGATTTTCGTGATACCTACTCTCGAATCTCAATAAAACAAAAGAAAAAGAAATATTATCAAAACAAATATATTATTTTGGTTTACAATCTCACAAAATGCGTCAAATTTTTTAAATCCAAATATTAGTATGATAATTATTCCCTGAGACACTGAGGAAACTTTGCTAAGCTTTCTTACATCTGTGTTCAAAAATGTTTCAAAGCAGTCAAATCCAGTATGAAAATTAATTATAGGGAACCCAAAAATTCGTTCGCTGGTATTTGTGGAATGTCGAAAATATTTGCTTCAACTGTTATAAATTTCATCAGTTTTTCATCAATGCTGTGTGGAAATCGGTTTCTGAGAAATAAAACCAATCTTACAAAAAATTGTGACATGTGATAATTGATGGAACTTCCAAATAATTTTCAATTTGGCAAGCCTCCATTATTGTTTGGAATAAAGCCAAAGATGTTTTTAAATATGTGTTATCAATTCAACACAAAACCGTTGGTTTCAAACGATCATCAGTTTCAAAATCATCAAATATCAACATGCAATTTCAAAATAGAAAATGTTTTTCCATTATTTGGCGTATAAAGATAAAATAGCATCGCGGTTTGTTTTCGTCTCGTAAAATAATAAAATATCATAGATCTCCCAAGAGAATCGAAAATCATCAAGTTTCAATGAAGAAATTTATTTCAAATCATTTTCAACTATTTCTACATTCAGAATTACTCAAAAACAGTTGTGCTAAAAGCTTTCGATATTTCGAGCTTTCGTAGCACGCCATCTGCATCAACCCAAGGATAACTTTTAGTACACTTGTTTTTCTTTTCGTATCCTTCCACGCTATTTCGCGTGCGACGGTACACTGCGTATCGCGAGGAAAATTGAAAAACGCTGTTATGAAGCTTTCCAAAACGATTTTTTCTTTGTACCATCAGATTCCTTGGTTTCTAACGAATCCGTACATATGCAACACTTAGGTAGTTTTGTAGGAAATATCGAAGAAACAGCAGGTTGAAAATATTGCTCCACTTTTGCGCACCTATACATACAAATTTTACTTTAGTTGTGTCTGTGCGGGTGGAAAAACTGCTTCTAGTAAAATGGAAATTTTTCAATGAAAAGCGGAAAATATGGAAAATCGGAGAAAATCACGTCCTAGAAAAATTGTTTAGCTATGTTGTATTGGAAAAATCAAAATTTTAAACACATGATTGCAAAAACTGTGTGCTTTTTCAACCGGAAAAAGCACACAGTTTTCCGAGTTGGAAAATTTTGAATTTTCCATTTCGGCCAATTCATAGTAAAAACAATTATCTAGGTCGTGATTTTTTTCTTTTTTCCATATTTTGTCATTTTCTTTGAAAATAAAATAAAAAACCGCAAAAAAACACGAAAAATGGCGGATTGCCCGACGGGGGCCTTAACAAGTTTCTTTAGGGTAACATTGTCCCTCATGACTGGAGGCAAGTGAAGGTCATCGTCATCCAAAAACCAGGAAAACCAGCCTCCAACCACAACTCGTATCGACCGATTGCAATGCTGTCCTGTATTCGAAAGTTGTTCGAGAAAATGATCTTGTTTCGCCTCGACAATTGGGTTGAAGCAAATGGCTTTCTGTCAGATACACAATTTGGTTTCCGCAAAGGCAAAGGGACGAACGATTGCCTTGCGTTGCTTTCTACAGAAATCTGCACAGAAATTGACTGCAGCAACTCATTCGATGTTTTATCCGAATGTGAAGCTGGTGAAATTTTTAAATTTCCTCGATTTGTGCATAATGCCAATGAGAAGAAAACGCAACCTCCGCCTATAACAGTGATGATCTCCGACTTCAAAGCCTTTCGAACTGAGCTTTCGACGTTCCTTCCGGACGTGAAAGTCTCTTTTCAGATTTGCTGAAGAGGAGAAAGTCGAGTTACAGCGGAGGAATTGATTGGCCACAATCGACTACTCCAGTATCTTACAGAGAAGTTATATAAAGTTTATTCATATGATTTCAAGACAGATAGACCATTCAAGGCTGTCTTGAAAGGGCTACCACAAGGTCAAAGTTTGGATGAAATATCCAACGAATTGAAAAATTTACGTGGCTTTTCTCCTTCACAAGTTATTTCTTATGAAGAGAAAGGCTAGCCCGGGCCCCATGATGGTGGAGGAACGCTACGTGGGAAGCTGAGCTGCAAGCAACCGGCCGGGTCATAGGTGGTGGATAATGCTTAATCGCGATAGCAACTAGTTGTGATTCGCGACCCGAACCAGCAGCGGGGGCTGACTGCGGGTGGGGTAGGACGAGGTAGTGGGCCCTATACGTTCTAGTCCTAAATACCACATGCCCTAAAGCAGCCCTGACAAGGCGAGCCAGCGCCGCCTTTAAATAAGCGCTTAGCCCATATCCCTCTCCTCCCGTTATCCTTCCTTCCTTTCTTCCTTCTGCGGCTGTTCGCTCATCTAAATGTGGAAGCTGTTCTTCAATGTCAGCTTCTTTCACCGAACAGCCTAGATAAGCCGTGTAGTGTCGGTAGTGGTTGTTTCAACCGGCTAAGAATTACACTACGGACTACCTGTTTCAGTGGTAAAAATTTACCAAACAGGGAACCCCAATTCCATAGTGTCATGCGACCCGTGCTATGGGTAAAATTGTTGAGGGGGTTTAAAACATTCTCAATGGCGAACGGAGCCTGGGAAGAGTTGGGCGAACTCCCCAGTATGCTGCATTACGCAGCGGAACGTTCACTCTACACACCGATTTTTTTTTCACCGATGATCCACTTAATTTTGCCGAATTTTTGTTGGCTGGGGGTTTCGATTATCAAATTTCGATGTGTACAGATGAACCTGCCCAGAGGCCGTGTGGTATTCGGCCTAGAATTGAGCCACTGGAGTCCTGCTCCCATGTCGTAGGAGGCGACTGAAAGTAGGAGACCCTAAGTCAAAGTGTAGTTCCGTGCCGAGGACTTAATGACTGGAGGGTCTAAAATATGCCAGTCGCGCACGGAGCGTTTTGGGTATTGCCCTTGCTGTGTTATGCGAATCTCTGAAACAGTGGACCGTTATTTTCTTCGCAAATCGTGGGAATCAAATGATCATGTCCCATTTAAACCTGATATGGCTCGCTAAATGCGTTAACATCCCAACTCGCTTGGTGTCCTCTAGTTGTTGTGCAATTTGTGTTGGAGATGAAATGTACAGTTCTCTAATCAACAATGGTTAGAATAGCACAAGTCAATCTCCAACATAAACGTACAGCAACTATGAATTTATCTCGACTCATGCAGGAAGGTAAAGCTTCCATAGCATTGGTTCAAGAACCGTATTTCCATAAAGGAAACTTCTATTTTGGAAAGTTACTTAACACTGCCTTCATTGCTTACAACAAGACAGGCATGACTAACCCACGTGAAATGCCTCGTGCTTGCATTCTTGCAAATAAGGCTATTGACGCGTGTCTCATATCGGAGCTCACAACTCGCGATATCTGTGTTGTCACAGTTACATTGACTGTCGGAAACGTAGACAAAAAATATATATATTGTTCAGCATACCTACCGCATAACGAATCATCTCCTTCTGATGATTTCAAAAGCGTTGTAGCATATTGTAGCAGAAATGGGCTTCCGCTCATTATCGGCAGTGATGCGAATGCTCATCACATCATTTGGGGCAGCTCAGACATCAATCTGAGAGGCTCTGAACTGATGGAGTACATAAGTAGTACAAATCTCCATATTCTGAATGTGGGAAACCGACCAACTTTTGCGAGGTCTGGGAGGGAGGAGGTGTTAGACATAACACTTTGCTCTGATAGAATTTTGCATGAACTGGGAAATTGACAGGTTCCAAATGAAACTGAACCGTCTCTATCCGATCATAAATATATATTTTTCGATCATTTTGATGTCACCTTCAATGTGGTGACATATCGTAATCCTAAGTCTACAAACTGGGACCTCTTTTTGGACAACTTGGCGACTAAATTTCATGGATATTTTCCAACAATTTGTCAACTAGACGATTTAGATGACGTCGTGGATACGACAAACTCATTCATATTAGCATCCTACGAAGAAGCTTGTCCACTTCGTACTGTTAAATCGACTAGGGGAACCCCTTGGTGGAGGGCTGAGCTTGAAAGAATGAAGAAAGTTATGAGAAGAGCATGGAACCGGCGTCAGCGTGATGACTCCAGGGCTTTCAGGTCAGCTCGTAGTGCATATAAGAAATGTCTTAGATCTGCAGAACGGGCTGGCTGGCAAAACCTATGCACTAATGTCTCTAGTCAGAACGAGGCTAGCAGATTAAATAAAATTCTCTCCAAATCGAATGATTTTCAGATGAACTCCTTGAAAACCAGAGATGGTGTTTATGTGACGGACGAAAAAGATGTTCTTAATTGTCTCTTCGACACACACTTTCCAGGTTGTATCGATCCGGAGTTGAACAATGTTCACAGATCTCATTCTGGTGATTCGGACTCGTGGGCGTTAGCACGCACATTGGTTTCCACTGAATCGGTCAAGTGGGCCGTTGACAGCTTTGCTCCATACAAATCACCCGGAAAAGATGGAATACTTCCCGTGCTACTGCAAAATGGATTTGATATTCTTGAACATGTCTTGAAAAAGATTTTGCTTTCCAGTCTTGCTACCGGGTATATCCCGAAAGCATGGCGAGAAATAACTGTTAGATTTATTCCCAAAGGGGGGCTCTCAAGCTATGAAGAAGCCAAGAGTTTTAGGCCTATCAGCTTAAGTTCTTTTCTTCTGAAAGCTTTGGTGGAACGGATAATCGATCATCACATCAGGAACGTTAGTTTAGTTGAATATCCACTGCACAAAATGCAACATGCATATCAGTGTGGGAAATCCACGATCACTTTGCTTCACGATGTTGTTTACAACATTGAGAAGGCCTTCTCGCTCAAGCAATCTAGCTTGGGTGTATTTCTAGATATTGAGGGTGCTTTTGACAATGTGTCCTTCCAGTCTATTCTGGAAGCTACGCACGGTCATGGGATACCTGCATGTATCTCAGGTTGGATAAACGCAATGCTTAGTAACCGCATACTTTGCTCGTCACTGCGACAGGCTGAGATACGGAAGTTGAGTATTTGCGGTTGTCCTCAGGGCGGCGTTTTGTCACCTTTGTTATGGAACTTAGTAGCTGACGGCTTGTTGAAGAAACTCAATGAGCTTGGATTTCCAACCTACGGGTTTGCTGACGATTACCAAATACTAATTACTGGATTTTGCATCGGAACAATCTTTGACTTAATGCAACAGGCATTAAGAGCTGTCGAACAGTGGTGTCGACAAGTTAAACTATTAGTTGACCCAAGCAAAACTTCAATGGTTCTTTTCACGAAGAAGCGAATAACAACCGGGGTTCGTCCCTTGCAGTTCTTTGATTCTGAGCTGCTGTGTGCAGATCAAGTCAAATACGTTGGAGTCATATTGGATTCCAAACTGAATTGGTCTGCTCACATTGAGTTCAGAGTCAAGAAAGCGTGCATGGCCTTCGGGCAGTGCAGACGAACTTTTGGAAAGACTCAAACCTAAATACATCTATTGGATTTACACGACAATTGTACGTCCAATACTGTCATACGGATGCCTTGTGTGGTGGCAGAGGGGAGAGGTGGTGACAGTCCAGTCAAAGGTAAACCAGCTGCAAAGAATGGCGCTCATGGCGTTGACTGGTGCTTTCACCACGACTCCGACTGCTGCTCTTGAGGCACTTCTAAATATTAAACCATTACACATACACTTAAAACAAGAAGCATTATCATGTGCATACAGACTGCAGGTTACTGGGCTTTGAAACAGTAATCATGTTGATCTTGCTACCAGTCATACACGATTGTGGTCACAAATTGTTACATGGGGTGAAGATATTCTTGCTCCCAGCGATATTACACTCACTTGTAGTTTTCCTTACAGGACATTCCATGTGAAGATTCCCTCTCGAGAGGAGTGGTTGTCTGGCTTTATGGAAAGACAACAACAAACGCAAGTGGTTTGTTACACTGACGGTTCTCTGATGGAGGGACGTGCTGGTGCTGGTGTCTACTGTCGTGAAATGAGATTGGAACAATCTCACTCACTAGGTAGATACTGTACTGTATTCCAAGCAGAAATCTTTGCGATTATGTGCGGGGTGCAATCGGCCCTTCAACTGAGTTTGTCCGGCAGAGTTATAAACTTCTGCTCCGATAGTCAGGCTGCAATCAAGGCCCTTAGCTCAGACAAATCCCGGTCCAAGCTAGTGATCGCGTGCCGAACCCAAATCGAAGAACTAAGTGTTGTCAACACTATCTACCTTGTCTTGGTGCCCGGACATTGCGGTATTACTGGAAATGAATGGGCTGACGAATTGGCCAGGGCAGGTTCAGCGATTGACTTCGTTGGTCCTGAGCCCGCGCTGCCAATTTCGACAAGTTGGATAAGGGAAAAAATACGGTCCTGGGCTTCGTCCGAGCACCGCAATTATTGGAGAAATCTACAAACAAAGGCGTTTCTAGAACAACCATGCCCAGTAGTTTCGAAAAATCTCTTGCATTTTTCGAAGCTCCACTGCGGCATGCTGACTAGGGCTTTAACCGGCCACTGCAAACTCAATTATCACATGGCAACTATTCAGCGCGCTGAGTCTTTTTCATGTGATCTTTGTGAATCCGACTACGGAACCTCATATCATCTGATATGCAACTGTCCAGCGATAGCGCAATTGCGATTTCGAGTCTTCAGCCGTCCTTATATAGACGAAACCATGTTTGACCGACTGAAACTCAGAGACATACTAAAGTTTCTTGTCCAATGTGGTAAAGAGCTTTAGGCTTATTCGCAGGCAAGTTGAACTACTTGTGAGTTTAACTTACCTGTTGTTTATTTCTGTTTTGTGCTGTTATTTTTCCCACCCTTCCAATTCTACTTCCCCACACCTCCTTGTCCTTTCCTTGATGATAACACACGGCAAGGCACAAATCCCCGACTATTCCTGATACAGCGGAGGAATTGATTGGCCACAATCGACTACTCCAGTATCTTACAGAGAAGTTATATAAAGTTTATTCATATGATTTCAAGACAGATAGACCATTCAAGGCTGTCTTGAAAGGGCTACCACAAGGTCAAAGTTTGGATGAAATATTCAACGAATTGAAAAATTTACGTGGCTTTTCTCCTTCACAAGTTATTCTTATGAAGAGAAAGGCTAGCGGCGATAACACTCCAGTACGCTCTGGAATTATCCAGGAGCTTTATTTAATTCATTTTAACCGTAATCAGGTTAATAATATGAAAGTATTTGAAAAAGAACGTTTTATGTTTCACGTGCGAGTAAAGTGGAAACATTATAGACGACATTGGGGCAGAATTCAAAGTCTGACCCAGTGTCGTAGATGCCAAGGCTTTGGGCACGGCACAAAAAATTGGCATTTGGATTCCAAATGTATGATCTTTGGTGATAAATCGCACACGAAAGATACTTGTCCGGTGAAAAAAATCACAAAAAGTTTCAAATGCGCTAATTGTAGCGAAAATCATAAATCGAATTTCTGGGGTTTTCCTGTTCGAGAAAAAATTATAAATTCTCGTTCTAGAGAACAAATGCAACAAATAAAAAATGTACCTACTTCTTAATGGTATACTAAAAGAAAACACGTCCAAACGTGTTAACCCGTATAGAAATGTACAGTAACAAAACCATGATTTTCACTGTGACAGTACAGTAATTTTACAATAATTTACAGTAATTTTTGTGTTATGCTACAATACAAAAACAATAAACTTTAACGTTTTTCCAGTAAATTTCAATGTAAAATAGACAGTGAAAAAGGGGGGTGGTTATGTATCTTAACATTTAAAAATCAATTTTTCTCCACACATTTTTTTCTCGAAAACAGTAAAATTTATTGTGAATGAACTGTATCAGTTTTTTGCCGAACAGTGAAATTTATTGTTACATGAAATTTTATTGTAAATCTACTGTGAGAATTTGGCATCGAACAATGTTGAAACAGTAATAACTATAATATTTATTGTTTTATGAATGTTTGTAGGGTAAATGCTATTGTAAAATTCTATCCGGGAATCCAATTCAAAATAGATTAACAACTTCTACCTCCGTCACACCATCCTACAATGGCGTGTCATCTTATGCTTCAGTGGCAGGTAACAAGACCAAAATAACGGCTACCGTTACCACGCCTACAAACACGTTTGCACCCAACGCCTTTAGTCCAATGGATCTGGGTAGCGTAACGGAAGAAAAATTAAAATACCTGCAAGACTCTATGTTACCTATGTTCGGTAAAAAAGGAATAATGATCATACTGGCTTGAACCTTCGTTCGAACCGGTCATAAATCTTGATAGCTCCTGGTTTACCTAGAGTTTTTCAACAACAACAGTCTTTCTCAAGGCTACCTATATTTTCGCTCGATCAGTCTTTCTCAAGACTACCTATATTTTTTCGCCAATTAGTCTTTTTCAAGACTAAAACATTTTTCAAGAACAATTCAGCCTAAAGAAATATTTAATTCTTCCAACATGCCTGGGTCCTTCCAGAAAGGCCGTGCACTATGGTCCCAAAGCTGTATTTAGGAAGACAAAACTGTTTGCGCCTAAACCGTTGGTTTTAGATATATAGTATCTTCGGCAAACTTTCTTGCCGATTTTTTTTTATCTTAGTTGAATTAGGGTGGTCCTTGTGGTTAGGATGTTCAACGTATCAACTTCTTAGATATGTAAAATTCAGCTACATAATGTTCTACAAAGTTATAAATCAATCAAATTGAAGTAACTTTTCTGAAAAAACTATGTGGCTATCTCTATCTGGTTCATGTGATATGATTTTTGCAATATTTAAGGTAGGGTGGCTCGTTAAAAATTGGTTTTCTATTAATATCTTTTTATGTGTTAATTTCTCGCTAATACTTTGTTCTAGAGGTTTTTAGAGCTTTTGTAAATGCACATTTTTTCCGAAGCAATGAAGGTTCTATCTCTTTTGTTTGCATAGTTACAGGCGATTTTCAAAACAAAAATGGTGTTTTTCAAAGCTATATATCTTCCAACATTGCGAATGGATTTTCAATCTTTTAATTTCATTTGAAAGATCAGAACTTTTCTAGTTTTTGGTGAAAAAACTGCGGGAGCGTTATTTCTGACTATTTCTCAGTTGATTTTACCATAAGAGACTGAGCGATGAAAACGTGACCCCTTAAAATCACTATTTCTCATTTGTCACTTCATACATTGATTTATCGCAAATACTTTGTATGCAGCACTTTTAGAACTTTGTATGGCGAATATTTTTGCTGAAGTAACAAAGTGATTATCTCGTCTATTTGAAAAGTTATGAACGATTTTTTTTTTGAAAAATGCACCATTTTCAAAAAATAATTATTTATTTTACAGAAATAACGCTCCCGCAGTTTTTCCACTAAAAACTAGAAAAGTTCCGATCTTTCAAATGAAATTAAAAGATTGAAAATCCATTTGCAATGTTGGAAGATATATAGCTTTGAAAAACACTATTTTTGTTTTGAAAATCGCCTGTAACTATGTAAACAAAAGAGATAGAAACTTCATTGCTTCGGAAAAAATGTGTATTTACAAGAGTTCTAAAAACCTCTAGAACAAAGTATTAGCGAGAAATTAACACATAAAAAGATATGAATAGAAAACCAATTTTTAACGAGCCACCCTATCAGAATATATTGGCTCAAATGGCACGTTCCCCGTACATAGTCGGGGATTTCTGCCTTGCCGTGTGTTTCATCATTTCCTGAGCGGACGGAAAGGACAAGGAGGTGTGGGGAAGTAGAATTGGAAGGGTGGGAAAAATAACAGCACAAAACAAAAATAAACAACAGGCAAGTTAAACTCACAAGTAGTTCAACTTGCCTGCGAATAAGCCTAAAGCTCTTTACCACATTGGACAAGAAACTTTAGTATGTCTCTGAGTTTCAGTCGACCAAACATGGTTTCGTCTATATAAGGACGGCTGAAGACCCGAAATCGCAATTGCGCTACCGCTCGACAGTTGCATATCAGATGATATGAGGTTCCGTAGTCGGATTCACAAAGATCACATGAAAAAGACTCAGCGCGCTGAATAGTTGCCATGTGATAATTGAGTTTGCAGTGGCCGGTTAAAGCCCTGGTCAGCATGCCGCAGTGGAGCTTTGAAAAATGTAAGAGATTTTTCGAAACCACTGGGCATGGTTGTTCTAGAAACGCCTTTGTTTGGCGACACGTTTGTAGATTTCTCCAATAATTGCGGTGCTCGGACGAAACCCAGGACCGTATTTTTTCCCTTATCCAACTTGTCGAAATTGGCAGCGCGGGCTCAGGACCAACGAAGTCAATCGCTGAACCTGCCCTGGCCAATTCGTCAGCCCATTCATTTCCAGTAATACCGCAATGTCCGGGCACCCAGACAAGGTAGATAGTGTTGACAATGCTTAGTTCTTCGATTTGGGTTCGGCACGCGATCACTAGCTTGGACCGGGATTTGTCTGAGCTAAGGGCCTTGATTGCAGCCTGACTATCGGAGCAGAAGTTTATAACTCTGCCGGATAAACTCAGTTGAAGGGCCGATTGCACCCCGCACATAATCGCAAAGATTTCTGCTTGGAATACAGTACAGTATCTACCTAGTGAGTGAGATTGTTCCAATCTCATTTCACGACAGTAGACACCAGCACCAGCACGTCCCTCCATCAGAGAACCGTCAGTGTAGCAAACCACTTGCGTTTGTTGTTGTCTTTCCATAAAGCCAGACAACCACTCCTCTCGAGAGGGAATCTTCACATGGAATGTCCTGTAAGGAAAACTACAAGTGAGTGTAATATCGCTGGGAGCAAGAATATCTTCACCCCATGTAACCATTTGTGACCACAATCGTGTATGACTGGTAGCAAGATCAACATGATTACTGTTCCAAAGCCCAGTAACCTGCAGTCTGTATGCACATGATAGTGCTTCTTGTTTTAAGTGTATGTGTAATGGTTTGATGTTTAGAAGTGCCTCAAGAGCAGCAGTCGGAGTCGTGGTGAAAGCACCAGTCAACGCCATGAGCGCCATTCTTTGCAGATGGTTTAGCTTTGACTGGACTGTCACCACCTCTCCCCTCTGCCACCACACAAGGCATCCGTATGACAGTATTGGACGTACAATTGTCGTGTAAATCCAATAGATGTATTTAGGTTTGAGTCTTTCCAAAAGTTCGTCTGCACTGCCCGAAGGCCATGCACGCTTTCTTGACTCTGAACTCAATGTGAGCAGACCAATTCAGTTTGGAATCCAATATGACTCCAACGTATTTGACTTGATCTGCACACAGCAGCTCAGAATCAAAGAACTGCAAGGGACGAACCCCGGTTGTTATTCGCTTCTTCGTGAAAAGAACCATTGAAGTTTTGCTTGGGTTAACTGATAGTTTAACTTGTCGACACCACTGTTCGACAGCTCTTAATGCCTGTTGCATTAAGTCAAAGATTGTTCCGATGCAAAATCCAGTAATTAGTATTTGGTAATCGTCAGCAAACCCGTAGGTTGGAAATCCAAGCTCATTGAGTTTCTTCAACAAGCCGTCAGCTACTAAGTTCCATAACAAAGGTGACAGAACGCCGCCCTGAGGACAACCGCAAATACTCAACTTCCGTATCTCAGCCTGTCGCAGTGACGAGCAAAGTATGCGGTTACTAAGCATTGCGTTTATCCAACCTGAGATACATGCAGGTATCCCATGACAGTGCGTAGCTTCCAGAATAGACTGGAAGGACACATTGTCAAAAGCACCCTCAATATCTAGAAATACACCCAAGCTAGATTGCTTGAGCGAGAAGGCCTTCTCAATGTTGTAAACAACATCGTGAAGCAAAGTGATCGTGGATTTCCCACACTGATATGCATGTTGCATTTTGTGCAGTGGATATTCAACTAAACTAACGTTCCTGATGTGATGATCGATTATCCGTTCCAAAGCTTTCAGAAGAAAAGAACTTAAGCTGATAGGCCTAAAACTCTTGGCTTCTTCATAGCTTGAGCGCCCCCCTTTGGGAATAAATCTAACAGTTATTTCTCGCCATGCTTTCGGGATATACCCGGTAGCAAGACTGGAAAGCAAAATCTTTTTCAAGACATGTTTAAGAATATCAAATCCCTTTTGCAGTAGCACGGGAAGTATTCCATCTTTTCCGGGTGATTTGTATGGAGCAAAGCTGTCAACCGCCCACTTGACCGATTCAGTGGAAACCAATGTGCGTGCTAACGCCCACGAGTCCGAATCACCAGAATGAGATCGGTGAACATTGTTCAACTCCGGATCGATACAACCTGGAAAGTGTGTGTCGAAGAGACAATTAAGAACATCTTTTTCGTCCGTCACATAAACACCATCTCTGGTTTCCAAGGAGTTCATCTGAAAATCATTCGATTTGGAGAGAATTTTATTTAATCTGCTAGCCTCGTTCAGACTAGAGACATTAGTGCATAGGCTTTGCCAGCCAGCCCGTTCTGCAGATCTAAGACATTTCTTATATGCACTACGAGCTGACCTGAAAGCCCTGGAGTCATCACGCTGACGCCGGTTCCATGCTCTTCTCATAACTTTCTTCGTTCTTTCAAGCTCAGCCCTCCACCAAGGGGTTCCCCTAGTCGATTTAACAGTACGAAGTGGACAAGCTTGTTCGTAGGATGCTAATATGAATGAGTTTGTCGTATCCACGACGTCATCTAAGTCGTCTAGTTGACAAATTGTTGGAAAATATCCATGAAATTTAGTCGCTAAGTTTTCCAAAAAGAGGTCCCAGTTTGTAGACTTAGGATTACGATATGTCACCACATTGAAGGTGACATTAAAATGATCGAAAAATATATATTTATGATCGGATAGAGACCGTTCAGTTTCATTTGGAACCTGCCAATTTCCCAGTTCATGCAAAATTCTATCAGAGCAAAGTATTATGTCTAACACCTCCTCCCTTCCAGACCTCGCAAAAGTTGGTCGGTTTCCCACATTCAGAATATGGATAGTTGTACTACTTATGTACTCCATCAGTTCAGAGCCTCTCAGATTGATGTCTGAGCTGCCCCAAATGATGTGATGAGCATTCGCATCACTGCCGATAATGAGCGGAAGCCCATTTCTGCTACAATATGATACAACGCTTTTGAAATCATCAGAAGGAGATGATTCGTTATGCGGTAAGTATGCTGAACAATATATGTATTTTTTGTCTACGTTTCCGACAGTCAGTGAAACTGTGACAACACAGATATCGCGAGTTGTGAGCTCCGACATGAGACACGCGTCAATAGCCTTATTTGCAAGAATGCAAGCACGAGGCATTTCACGTGGGTTAGTCATGCCTGTCTTGTTGTAAGCAATGAAGGCAGTGTTAAGTAACTTTCCAAAATAGAAGTTTCCTTTATGGAAATACGGTTCTTGAACCAATGCTATGGAAGCTTTACCTTCCTGCGTGAGTCGAGATAAATTCATAGTTGCTGTACGTTTATGTTGGAGATTGACTTGTGCTATTCTAACCATTGTTGATTAGAGAACTGTACATTTCATCTCCAACACAAATTGCACAACAACTAGAGGACACCAAGCGAGTTGGGATGTTAACGCATTTAGCGAGCCATATCAGGTTTAAATGGGACATGATCATTTGATTCCCACGATTTGCGAAGAAAATAATGGTCCACTGTGTCAGAGATTCGCATAACACAGCAAGGGCAAAACCCAAAACGCTCCGTGCGCGACTGGCATATTTTAGACCCTCCAGTCATTAAGTCCTCGGCACGGAACTACACCTTGACTTAGGGTCTCCTACTTTCAGTCGCCTTCTACGACATGGGAGCAGGACTCCAGTGGCTCAATTCTAGGCCGGATACCACACGGCCTCTGGGCAGGTTCATCTGTACACATCGAAATTTGATAATCGAAACTCAACAAAACTTCACCGAACTACCATCAGCCGAGAGTCTCAGCAATATTTTTGCTGAAGTAACAAAGTGATTATCTCGTCTATTTGAAAAGTTATGAACGATTTTTTTTTTGAAAAATGCACCATTTTCAAAAAATAATTATTTATTTTACAGAAATAACGCTCCCGCAGTTTTTCCACTGAAAACTAGAAAAGTTCCGATCTTTCAAATGAAATTAAAAGATTGAAAATCCATTTGCAATGTTGGAAGATATATAGCTTTGAAAAACACTATTTTTGTTTTGAAAATCGCCTGTAACTATGTAAACAAAAGAGATAGAAACTTCATTGCTTCGGAAAAAATGTGTATTTACAAAAGTTCTAAAAACCTCTAGAACAAAGTATTAGCGAGAAATTAACACATAAAAAGATATGAATAGAAAACCAATTTTTAACGAGCCACCCTACCTTAAATATTGCAAAAATCATATTACAAGAACCATTAAAGATAGCCACATAGTTTTTTCAGAAAAGTTGCTTCAATTTGATTGATTTATAACTTTGTAGAACATTATGTAGCTGAATTTTGCATATCTAAGAAGTTGATACGTTGAACATCCTAACCACAAGGACCACCCTAATTCAACTAAGATAAAAAAAAATCGGCAAGAAAGTTCTAAGAAAGTTTGCCGAAGATACTATATATCTAAAACCAACGGTTTAGGCGCAAACAGTTTTGTCTTCCTAAATACAGCTTTGGAACCATAGTGCCGTGCGTCAAAAATTAAAAATAAACGGAAAAGGGTATCTTCTCCACCCAAAAATTCAATTGACTGCAGCAACTCATTCGATGTTTTACCCGAATGTGAAGATGATGAAATTTCTAAATTTCCTCGCATTGTGCATAATGCCAATGAGAAGAAAACGCAACCTCCGCCTATAACAGTGATGATCTCCGACTTCAAAGCCTTTCGAACTGAGCTTTCGGCGTTCCATCCGGACGTGAAAGTCTCTTTTCAGATTTGCCGAAGAGGTGAATGTCGAGTTACAACCGAGGAATTGATTGGTCACAAACGACTACTCCAGTATCTTACAGAGAAGTTATATAAATTTTATTCAGATGATTTCAAGACAGATAGACCATTCAAGGCTGTCTTGAAAGGGCTACCACAAGGTCAATGTTTGGATGAAATATCCAACGAATTGAAAAATTTACTTGGCTTTTCTCCTTCACAAGTTATTCTTATGACGAGAAAGGCTAGCGGCAATAACACGCCAGTACGCTCTGGAATTATCCAGGAGCTTTATTTAATTCATTTTAACCGTAATTTTGCGCAACTGTTCTTTATAAACTGTGTGTCAAACATGTCGATGGAGAAGTTTGTCAAACTTGTTGATGGAGAAGTTTGTTAAACTTGTTAATGGAGAAATTTGTCAAACTTGTTGATGGAGAAGTTTGAAAAATGTGCCGTGCTCATTCAGGATAGCAAAATACGCCGTACGCGAAACTGATTTGTTTTGACAGAATTTGTTGTCAAAACGAAAAAAGTTAAGGTTTGAAATTCAGTTGTTTGATTGATTGTTTTATTTACGTGACTTTATATAATGCATTCGCCACGTTCAAAAAAATCTGCGCTATTTTGATATTGTTGGTATTTGTCTTTCCAGGAAAATCATGCCTCAAATAAATCGGAATGGTACAAACTATTTGAATTCAATTGTTTGATACATGCTGAAAAGTAAGCAAATTCCATTTCTTTTGAATCCTTTCCGATAGTTCACCAAGAATCAGCTGCTCTTGAAAAGCATTCTGCAGTTGAGTATACTGCCAGTCTTGCGTGGTATTATTATCGAATGTATCTAGTTTAATTCTACATCCTGGTCGGACCGTAGCCTGTGTACTATTGTTATTTTCTCATAAAGTACTGAATGAGCTCATGGAAGTCGAGATGATGAAGAGTCTGTCGATAGCGATTCCATCGAATCCATCAAACAGATCCTGCCTCTGGCGCTGGATATTTACGCTACTAATGTTGGTGCGCCAAACACTACCCAATAAACGCGTACACTATCTTCACCACTTGCCAAAAACATACTCAGGACAAATTGCTCAAGTTGCCCGGTGTTGTGCTTGGTAGCTTTAACAATTTGGGAACGAGAAAGTTATTATAGCTTCGGCAAATCACCTCTCCTTCGTCCGTGTCCAGATCTCTCAAAACCTCTGTCGAACCGTTTGTGTTTGTTTTTGTTGCTCATGTGGTACACCCCGCTTTGCTGATGCTTGAATGTTTGGCTGCAGATTTTACACGAGTACACCTTTTCCTTCACGTCTGTATTAGAAGCCTTGCATTTGGCCACATATGTGTTATACTTTTTATCACAATCGCGACAATCGAACAGTTTCCCGGTGGCATGCAACTTCTCGTGCAGCCGGAAACTTTTCGCCGATCGGTAGACCTTGCTACATACTCGACATTTGTGCTCAGGCAGCACGTCGACTTCGCGTCCTATACCATTATCTGGTTGTGTTGGGTTCGCAGGTGCACTGTCAGATTGAGATAGGATTGAGTGAACCCTCGGTCGCAGTGTTCGCCCATTGCCCATTGCCCCGCAAATCGCCCATTTTAACTTTTTCCTCTCCCAACCCCCTAATAACGTAAATCTTCCCATTTTCTCCCTTGATGCGCTTTTCGATTTTTGGTTCCAAAGGAAAATGTTTAATTCATCAGCATCTTCCACTGCGTTTTCGATATCTGATCGCTCATCGTCCGCGTCCTCGTGTACTAACTCTGGATCCACTATGATGTCAACTTCTCCCGCGCCAGGCCGAATCTGAAAGCAGCTTTCGGAAATAATTAGCTGCTGTATGAGGGTTCGGCGGCGTTTGTAACATGTAATGTAGTTAGATTGCACTAGCGAGGCAATGAAGAAATTTGTCAGGGTGCACCTGATTTGTTCCTTTCGTTCTTCCGTAACGGCAAGCACGCGCCGAAAGAGTGCTCTACATAGGCCAGCGCAGAAGCCACACCTGTCGGAGCTGTGGGAGGAATGTGGCCACTTAAATGTAAATGTGAGAAAGTACATAAACAAGTGAGCGAGAAATGCAACTAAAATCCATACCGTGTTCATCGCCGTTTTGTATGGATTAAATATTTTTCAAATTCCCGTTCGAATCATTTTTGTCCAATTGAAGTCTGCCTAAACTTTTTTGGGGTAGATCTTGTGGCTGTAGAGTTCTATGCAATTCCATTCACACACACTAATTGGGGTTTTGATTTCCTCCAGCTGACATATATAAAACTCAGCCCATTTAAACGTTCGAAATAGCTCGCCTGAAGTATTTATAATGGTGTTGAAATGCTCTGTGTCGCTGTAAAACTTATTTAGGAGACGTACTGTGTAAATATCGACGTTTGAAATACGCACACCAAGATCTCGCAATTTTATACTACCGCCCTTCCCTTAAGCCCAGGAGTGGTTTATTTTCCTCCCAATCCAAACGTCAAAACGGCACAGTACCAATGCAGTTGGATAAGTCTATATGGTCAGTTTCCATCATAAAAAAATCCGACCGAAAAGCTATTTTCGATTTGTTTTCCTCCACCTGTGACTGGTGGAAGAAAACAAATCGTTGAACACACAAATGCAGTTACAGATTGCCAAGTACTCTATAAAATTGACGACACTGAATCCCTCTGGATAAAGATTCGACACGTCAATTGTTTGTTTACCATTTATCTGTAAGTGTCATTCAAATCGAGCACGAGACCTGTCAATGGCACTCGTTCCAGAAGGATTCGAAGCGATTTTTTTCGGATTGAGGGCTTTTGACAGGTCTCGTGCTCGATTGGAATGACACTTACTGATAAATAATAAGAATAAGATAGAGTTGGCGAGTCTTTATCCAGAGGGATTCAGCGTCTTTATATAAAATGAAAACAAATAAAATGAAAATTTCAATCATATATGAACAGCATGCTTTGATCGACAGCGCTTCCAAATTAATTTTTCTTCTACAATTCGACCTGTCAACACGAATGGTAGTCAAATTTGATTGCGTGGTGAGTCATAAAATGATTACCCTTTTGTATGGGACCTTGGCGTATTTAATTTGTATTTGGTCACACTCTGCATAATCACGAACAAAGGAGTGCGATACAGTTGCTTCGACCATTCATAAAAATAAAACAAATTTTATGGAAAATCATTTGGCATCCCTGCGCTAACACAAATATTTCATGTGTTTGCACTCTTGAAAATTCATGAAGTTCAAACAGCACAAAATTTTTTTCGGATGGCGATTTGTTTGACTATATTTGACAAACAGTGTACTGATCCATCAAACTTGTTGTATTATGTTTGTCAAACAATATTAGGCGTAACGTCCGGTAACGCATCAATGCAAATATTTGATGAAAGAGTTTGTTAAACACTTGATCTTGTGTACTGGCCTTGTCAAATTTGTTTGTCAAACATGTTTATTTGATCAAATTTTGCTTGATCAAATATTTCACGTTATGACAAACAGTGTACTGGTAGCTTAAGAAACGAAAGTTGCTATCGAAGTCTGCCGGCTTTGTACCCGGGCGACCTGCTATTGCTGTTGTGCACACAGAATCACAGACTGAAAACTGTGCATTGGATTTATTTCAAGAGGTGCGTAAATTGAAGCAACAGGTCGCGGCTATCAACGAAACGATTGCTGGTAGATCGTATGAAGTTACCCAATCGTTTACTGGCTCAAGCTCTCCTTCAGACCAATTTTCTCCGTTCTCGTCAATCCAACTGCAGCATGGCTCCCGAAACGTTTCTGGCCTTGGTAATTTGTCTAACTCGTTACCGAGCTCCGCTAACCTCTGCTGCCTATTCTTCACATCGCGGATATGGTAACTAAATCGCTCGGAAAGAACCCTGCCGTTGTGAAGAAACTTGTGCCAGGAAAGAAGTTGTTTCGATGCCTTTCATTTCATTCAAGGTTGGAGTAGATTTGAAATTGAGAAATGCTGCATTGTCGCCGTCGATTTGGCCGAGAGGGACTTGCTTTCGGGAATTTCACGAGAAATTTAGCGTATGGGAACCGACAGAATAAGTATTTTTGTGTATGTTATGTAAATTTGATATGCTGTGTGTATTGTGATGAATAGTAGTTATGTAATTAGTTTTAATAACGAAATGTATGGCGCTTTGCGTCAAAGATGAAGTTGAAATAAATAAAATGAAATAAAAAAAATTAATATCTCCGCCGCTCGTGAATGGATTTTAACAATCTGTAGCTTGTTAGAAAGGTATTTTCACAAGCTTTCTATTTTTGTGGGACAACATAGTTTTGTTCGAGAGTTATTTAGTAGTTTTACATTTCTTACAAAAGAAATGTATAGGATTCGCTCAAATTTTGAAAACTTTTTCCGAGGCCCGGAGGGCCGAGTCTCATATACCAATCGACTCAGCTCGACAAATTGAGACAATGTCTGTATGTGTGTGTGTGTGTGTGTGTTTGTGTGTGTGTATGTGTGTATGTATGTATGTACAAAATGTCATGTAATTATCTCAGCAATGGCTGAACCGATCTTAATGAAATTAGTTTCAAATGAAAGGTCTAACGTTGCCATTTGACACTATTATTTTTGATTTTCAATATGTTGTTTATTTTCTGAGATATGGGCGATTTTGTCAAAACACAGCAGGTTTTTTTTGCAAATAACTTTCGAACAATACATTATTGTTGTTTTTTGGGGTAGATCTTGTGGCTGTAGAGTTCTATGCAATTCCATTCACACACACTAATTGGGGTTTTGATTTCCTCCAGCTGACATATATAAAACTCAGCCAATTTAAACGTTCGAAATAGCTCGCCTGAAGTATTTATAATGGTGTTGAAATGCTCTGTGTCGCTGTAAAACTTATTTAGGAGACGTACTGTGTAGATATCGACGTTTGAAATACGCACACCAAGATCTCGCAATTTTATACTACCGCCCTTCCCTTAAGCCCAGGAGTGGTTGATTTTCCTCCCAAACCAAACGTAAAAACGGCACAGTACCAATGCAGTTGGATAAGTCTATACCAGTTGGTCAGTTTCCATCATAAAAAAATCCGACCGAAAAGCTATTTTCGATTTGTTTTCCTCCACCTGTGACTGGTGGAAGAAAACAAATCGTTGAACACACAAATGCAGTTACAGATTGCCAAGTACTCTATAAAATTGACGACACTGAATCCCTCTGGATAAAGATTCGACACGTCAATTGTTTGTTTACCATTTATCTGTAAGTGTCATTCAAATCGAGCACGAGACCTGTCAATGGCACTCGTTCCAGAAGGATTCGAAGCGATTTTTTTCGGATTGAGGGCTTTTGACAGGTCTCGTGCTCGATTGGAATGACACTTACTGATAAATAATAAGAATAAGATAGAGTTGGCGAGTCTTTATCCAGAGGGATTCAGCGTCTTTATATAAAATGAAAACAAATAAAATGAAAATTTCAATCATATATGAACAGCATGCTTTGATCGACAGCGCTTCCAAATTAATTTTTCTTCTACAATTCGACCTGTCAACACGAATGGTAGTCAAATTTGATTGCGTGGTGAGTCATAAAATGATTACCCTTTTGTATGGGACCTTGGCGTATTTAATTTGTATTTGGTCACACTCTGCATAATCACGAACAAAGGAGTGCGATACAGTTGCTTCGACCATTCATAAAAATAAAACAAATTTTATGGAAAATCATTTGGCATCCCTGCGCTAACACAAATATTTCATGTGTTTGCACTCTTGAAAATTCATGAAGTTCAAACAGCACAAAATTTTTTTCGCATGGCGATTTGTTTGACGTGTACGCCAGTTTGACTATATTTGACAAACAGTGTACTGATCCATCAAACTTGTTGTATTATGTTTGTCAAACAATATTAGGCGTAACGTCCGGTAACGCATCAATGCAAATATTTGATGAAAGAGTTTGTTAAACACTTGATCTTGTGTACTGGCCTTGTCAAATTTGTTTGTCAAACATGTTTATTTGATCAAATTTTGCTTGATCAAATATTTCACGTTATGACAAACAGTGTACTGGTAGCTTAAGAAACGAAAGTTGCTATCGAAGTCTGCCGGCTTTGTACCCGGGCGACCTGCTATTGCTGTTGTGCACACAGAATCACAGACTGAAAACTGTGCATTGGATTTATTTCAAGAGGTGCGTAAATTGAAGCAACAGGTCGCGGCTATCAACGAAACGATTGCTGGTAGATCGTATGAAGTTACCCAATCGTTTACTGGCTCAAGCTCTCCTTCAGACCAATTTTCTCCGTTCTCGTCAATCCAACTGCAGCATGGCTCCCGAAACGTTTCTGGTCTTGGTAATTTGTCTAACTCGTTACCGAGCTTCGCTAACCTCTGCTGCCTATTCTTCACATCGCGGATATGGTAACTAAATCGCTCGGAAAGAACCCTGCCGTTGTGAAGAAACTTGTGCCAGGAAAGAAGTTGTTTCGATGCCTTTCATTTCATTCAAGGTTGGAGTAGATTTGAAATTGAGAAATGCTGCATTGTCGCCATCGATTTGGCCGAGAGGGACTTGCTTTCGGGAATTTCACGAGAAATTTAGCGTATGGGAACCGACAGAATAAGTATTTTTGTGTATGTTATGTAAATTTGATATGGTGTGTGTATTGTGAGGAATAGTAGTTATGTAATTAGTTTTAATAACGAAATGTATGGCGCTTTGCGTCAAAGATGAAGTTGAAATAAATAAAATGAAATAAAAAAAATTTCGCCGTCGGCCGAGAGGGACTTGCTTTCGGGAATTTCACGAGAAATTTAGCGTATGGGAACCGACAGAATAAGTATTTTTGTGTATGTTATGTAAATTTGATATGCTGTGTGTATTGTGATGAATAGTAGTTATGTAATTAGTTTTAATAACGAAATGTATGGCGCTTTGCGTCAAAGATGAAGTTGAAATAAATAAAATGAAATAAAAAAAAATTAATATCTCCACCGCTCGTGAATGGATTTTAACAATCTGTAGCTTGTTAGAAAGGTATTTTCACAAGCTTTCTATTTTTGTGGGACAACATAGTTTTGTTCGAGAGTTATTTAGTAGTTTTACATTTCTTACAAAAGAAATGTATAGGATTCGCTCAAATTTTGAAAACTTTTTCCGAGGCCCGGAGGGCCGAGTCTCATATACCAATCGACTCAGCTCGACAAATTGAGACAATGTCTGTATGTGTGTGTGTAGGTGTGTATGTGTGTATGTATGTATGTACAAAATGTCATGTAATTATCTCAGCAATGGCTGAACCGATCTTAATGAAATTAGTTTCAAATGAAAGGTCTAACGTTGCCATTCGACACTATTATTTTTGATTTTCAATATGTTGTTTATTTTCTGAGATATGGGCGATTTTGTCAAAACACAGCAGGTTTTTTTGGAAATAACTTTCGAACAATACATTATTGTTCCACATAGATTGCGCATAAATAGAAAGCTTGTAAAAATACCTTTCTAACAAGCTATAGATTGTCTAAATCTGTGCACGAGCGGCGGAGATATTAACCATTTCGTATTTTTAATCCTGGCTTACCAATTTCCACTAATTAAAAATGAGATTGTTTCATACAGAGTATTGCTTTACTGGTGTTTTAGGGGCAAAACTAAACCCATTTTTAATATCGGGGTATGAAAACACATCTACGTGATTCAAGGAATTCGATGTTGAGAACATTTTGTGAATTACCTTTATAATAAATGAACTATTTCTCAAAAATCAATATATAAGTTCACTTCAAAGACAAAATAATGTGTTGATAAAGAAACATTGAGTTCTAGTATTTATTCCTTGGATTAGGCATTGCGTTCAATCATGAGGTAAATGTTGGATGATATATCAATACACAGATCAACAAGTAATTCACCTAGTAGTGAGATAAAAGATTTCTAATATAATTATACTTGTGGCGTCACCGAAAGCAACTGTATGTTTGAAGCCCAAAAATCTAGCGAAAATTTATCTCTTTTGCAAGATTTAGGTTATACTGGTTATGGCGCAAAAATTACTACTTACATTATTTATGATAAGAATGTAAGAATCAATATATCATAATAATATACCTATAAAAAATGTCACTGCATTAACCATCATTTGCCATTCCTCACACGCCCCCCCCCCCCTCATCTCTCTCTATCTCTCTCTCTCCCTCTATCTCTCTCTCTCCCTCTATCTCTCTCTCTCTCTCTTTCTCTCTCTCTCTCTCTCTCTCTGTCTCTCTTTTACCGCATCTATCTAGCTATTTCTGTATCCATTTCTAAGTTGTGTGATAAGATCTTCTGCCAATCTGAAATATTTATTAATTGTAATAGCGAAGGTTTGAGAAAACAAAACTATTTTCGTCTGCTGCTACATCAACTCAACTTTAATTCAATTGTATTCAAAGCCTGTATCTACACTATAATTAAGGAAATTCATGGCTATATCAGAAAAATATTTGGCTTAACTGGGTAATATGAAAGTTTGACGATGAAAATTTCCAAAAGAGACTTTCCACGTGCGATATTTACACTATTCGTATCTCTATTGAATTTAGAATGAAACATATGCTCAAAGACTGAAAGCTGAAGCCAGCAGGATTGAACTTGTCATCAACGTTTCGAAGACAAAATGCATGAGAGGAAGAGGTTCTAGAGACGACAATGTGAACCTCCCACCCGAGTTCGGATTGACGGTGACGAAATCGAGATGGTCGACGAATTCATGTATTTGGGCTCACTGGTAACCGACGACAATGATAACAGCAGTGAAATTCAGAGACGGATCTTGGCGGGAAATCGTGCCTACTTTGGACTCCGTAGGACGCTCCGGTCGAACAAAATTCGCCGCCGCACGAAGTTGATTATCTACAAGACGCTGATTAGATTGGTGGTCCTCTACGGCCACGAGACCTGGACTATGCTCGTGGAGGACCAACGCGCCCTTGGAGTTTTCGAACGAAAGGTGTTGCGTACCATATATGGTGGCGTGCAGATGGAAGACAGAACGTTGCGCAGGCGAATAAACCATGAGTTGTATCAGCTGCACATTCGTTGTATTGGTACGAACTTTCATGAAAAATAACGGACAAAGACCAAAAATATCCACAAATTAGATCCAGGAAAAGAAGTCTCCCAAAGTACCCACTCTCGATGGGGGATGCAATTACAATGTGTCTTCTAACTTATCGTCGTCCATATCTGGATATACTGAGTAGTTTAAACACTTTCTTTTTCACAGTATTGGTCTGTATATGACTTATTTATCCATATTTCCTGCACGAGAATTCGGAACGAAACAATATGAAAGCTATGAGGATGAATGGAAAGAGACTGCATTGCAATCAACTGATTGCACGGCTTTTATGCTATCGACATAGCCTAGACATTTCACACTATTTACTTCAATGCAAATAAAAACTTTGAAATATCTACCTGTCTCATTCACGAATCGCATTCTCCCTGTCGTTCTCTGTGCAAGGGGCTTGAAAGCACATGTGAACTTGTCTCACTTTACTATATTCAATTGCGCGTTAAAATACTGGACCAGTAAATTCTATTCTATACATAAATCTTTTTTTCGGGAATATGTGATCAAAAAAATAAATTTCGAATTCCAAAGCAAATTGAACGTTCCAGGTTCCTGATAACTAATTAAGGTCCAACAATAAAGTAGAAGCACCAGATAATCTTAAAACGACGGCAAGTAAAGAAGCATGAAAACAAAAAGAATAAAACCAAAAAAAGATGGAAGCCCTAGAAAGTCCTTGCATATTTATTAGCTTTTTCTCAGAAGATGGGATTTTCAAAAACATTTCAAAACTTGCTGATGCAATGGTTCTCAAATTCGTACAATCCGGTTTATTCATTTTCTTTATTCAAAAATGTTTTCAGATTCATATATATGACCATTTCATTTTAATTAATTATTTCATTCCAAATCTTTTTATTCGTTTTGTTCATCTGCGTTCATTTAACTTATTTTATTCGTTTCATTCTTTGGATTCACTCTAATCAGTTTATTCTTTTTGTGAATTTTACTCATAACTCATTTAACTTATTTTATTCAGTTTTCATTGTATGCATTTTATTCATTTTTTTCAGTTTAATCATTTTGTTCAGTTTCTTCATTTTAATAATCTGACTACTTTTTCAGTTTTAATCATTTCATCCAAATAATTTATTTGATCAATTTATTTCTTTATATTAATTTATAACCTTTTACCATTGTTTAATTTTTCATTTTTATCAATGCATTTAATTCTGCTCATTTTCTTCTTTTTATTCATTTTATCACTTCAGCTCATTTTGTTTATTTGATTCGTGCAATTCATTTACTTTTTACTTTATTCATTTTGCTCATCCATTCTTTTTATTCATTTGATTCATTTCATTAATTTGATTCATTGTATTCACTGGATGAATTTAATCAATTTGATTCATTTAATTCATTTGATTCATTTGATACATGTTATTCATGTGATTCATTTGATTCATTTGAATCATTTGATTCATTTGAATCATTTGAATCATTTGAATCATTTGAATCATTTGAATCATTTGAATGATTTGATTCATTTAATTCATTTGATTCATTTGATTCATTTGATTCATTTGATTCATTTGATTCATTTGATTCATTTGATTCATTTGATTCATTTGATTCATTTGATTCATTTGATTCATTTGATTCATTTGATTCATTTGATTCATTTGATTCATTTGAATCATTTGATTCATTTGAATCATTTGAATGGTTTATTATTCATTTCGTTTATTTGATAGGCACAAATGCGTTAGCTTGGCGGTGCCGAATTCTTTTGTTTTTACATTTTGAATATCTTAAAACTAGGAGGTTACAATGTTGAAATATGTTGTTTATAAACGAGAAAAAATTTACAGCTATCTTAAGACTTGAAAAAAAATTCTATATATAAGAGAGGGGGCAGTTTGAATGGTTTGATTCATTTGATTCATTTGTTCAGTCATTTGTTTTATTTCATTCAATTTGTTAGTATGAGTCAATTTATTCTATTATTCTCATAACTATTTCTAAATATAATCTTAATTTCTATTTGATAACCTAATCTAATTTCCTTCGTGTATTTTATAATTTTGATTTACATTAATTTTTCTACTCATTTTATGAATTTAAAAACCTAGTATTTCATTTTTTGCTTTACTTTTTTATTTCGATCGTTTTGTTGATTTCTATAATTTATTCGAGATTTTATTCGTGCAAGACTAGAAACTAGGGTTGGGAAAACCGAGACATTTTGAGAAACCGGTATTTTCGGTATTGAAAATGAAAAAAACGGTAAAACCGCTAAAAACCGGTAATCACAAAGAGAAAATCGAAATTAAATTAAATTTACAAAGCAGTCGCATTTAACTTGCTTTGATGCCAATTCATACTTTATTAACAAAGTAATCGCTCAACAGACGTTACTTGAGAACCACTGATAATCGCAGCATGAAAAGTGTGCATGTCGTCATGTTGTCTAACTCGCTTATTGTACCAAAAAGCACAGCAGGTTAGCTAAATGCAGTAGACAAAAGAGACAAAAGAGATTCGACAAACCATTACTTCGAAAACAGACCTAAAATTGCTGTTTTCTCCTTATACAAATGCCTTAACATATACTGAAAATAATGTTCAAAAAATGTTTGAGCTCCAGCGCATCAAAGACGTTTTAGATTTGTAGTAGGTCAGGTTAATCTGTCTATTTTGTCACCAGTGTTCAAAATATCCATTTTAACAGTCCTACTTCGTATATGAAACCGCTTAAGTTTCAATTCCACCTCGTCTTGAAAACCAGCGTTTATGTGCTTCCTTTTCCAATTGAGCATGAGCAGGATGAACAGAACAAGCAAAATTTCACGAAAAATTTGCGAATGGAACCTGGGAGTAGCTATCCATCATCAATCGAGAGTTCTGTACGGTATAATGCCATTGGCGATGTCTGCCGCGTCCGTACAGCCATCTGGGAAGGAACGAAATGTTAGCGTAACAAATTTTGTTATGGAGACCGTATACCTCTGCATCTCCACGTTTGCCACGGGCAGGAATTTTGTCAGTGGGGTGAGGTAAATAATTGCACAAGTCAATGCAACTTGGAGAAGTGTTATCATGTATTCATTGCTCTGGGCAGCTAGCCACCGAGAATTTATAACAGATTCTTAGATTGTTTAAAATGCAACTTCAACTCCGGACAACTGATTGTCGTGAGTGTTGTTTAGTTGATTCAAGCGATATGTGACTGCTGAATATGCTAATAGCTGTGTAATTGAAGATTTCGAAATATAAATAATATTCATCGTATTATTATAACCAATGAAACGACAAATATGAGTTGATTTCTCTCTCTACAAACGATTGAATATGATGCAGATTGTTATGCAATTAACATTCGGCGGCGTAATAACATTATTACTATTAGCAAGAATGATCGTAGGAAGGAAACTGATTCACTAATTTAATACAGCCATGTGCTGAAGATCAATCGAGCTGCATTCCACTGCTTATACAAAAACATTGAAGTGTCCCAAAACAGGCGATCTTACTTCTAACATTAGTAGGTGAAAATATTTTTAAAGTATTTCGAAAGCTCTATTATAAAAAAACAATGAATTATTTAAATAGTTTTCGCTAAAAAAATATCGAAAATACCGGTTTTTCATTCTTGCAAAACCGGTATTTAATATTTGGACGGATTTACCGGTTTTCGGTAACGGTAAAACCGGTACTCACAACCCTACTAGAAACCTAGAACTGTTTTCATCCCACCTCTAGTTGGGTGCATACTAGGGTTCGCAGTACCGACCCTTTTTGGCGAGAACCGGTACTACGGTACTGAAGCCCTCAGTACCGGTAGTACCGGTAAAGTACCGGTACTAGAATATTTTGTTAAAAAAATCGAAAAAAGCTTCAAAGTGAAGTTGAATGCTCAAACTGATGACCTTATTTTCAGATAATTGATTTGTGCTGATCAAAAAACATGTTTATTGCTTTTAATTTACTTGCATGACTCATTTCAGAAGATATTTTTTGTATGCGGCACCTTCTTTTATTTCGAAATCTAGGCCACTTTGAAATCGATAACTGCTAAGCGGTGCAACTTTCGTCGACTTCAACAGATGGTAAATGTAAGAAACCCCATTAACAACAGTAAATCAAAGCGAGAACACCAGTAAATCCGAACAGGTTGCTCGCATTTCCACTCTTGCTTTTCTGTAAATTGGTTTCGACCTTTATGTCGTTTGCCTACTATTCTCTAATGCATACCAACGCTCCTTGCTTTCCTGTAAACTATGGAGTTTTGCAGAATTTTCCGATCACCAATAATTACAAATCGCCCAATTTTAACCAGTTCACCAACTCTAAAATTGTTAGCTACTAAATCGCTGTTCGTTCTTTTATGGATAAAGGTTTAAGAACAAACCAAATACAGACATGACTTAGACCATAGTCTTATAACGCGCCACCTAATGAATAATGGAAGCAAATCAGAATGTCGCGAATAAAAAAATCATAGCAAATTTTTACGTCTCTTACGCTATATGTGAGTATTTTGAAATTTAGTACAAGATTGTTTAATTTCGACAAAATAGTGCAGGAATTTAAACATACCGTTCAATACAACGCGAGCTAGTTAACTTTTAGAATTATTATGATGATGGCCCCAACTCATTTCCCCACAAAGGTCTTAGTTCAACGATTTATCCAGAAGGTAACTAATATAATTAAAAGTCATCTTGCCGACCGATATTTTGATACAGGTCTCCCTAGAGAGTTCACATATTTTTCATAAAAAATTGTATGGTACCGAAAATACCGGTACTGGCTTTTGTTCAGTACCGGTATTACGGTACCAAAAATGGGTCGGTATTCCCGGGATTTTCGGTACCGGTATTACCGGTACCACAACCCTAGTGCATACTTCTCGTGAGTTCTGCAAACTAATCCAATAGTGAAATGTGTAAGAAATGTCTCATCTCACTGCTAGGTGGATTAAATCGGTTTTAAATAATAGTGTCAAATGGTCATGTTGGTACCTTCATTTGAAACTAGTTTCATTAGGATCGGTTCAGCCATTGCTGAGATAATTACATGAAATTTTGTACATATATACATGCACACATACATACAGACATTATCTCAATTTGTCGAGCTGAGTCGATTGGTATATCATACTCGGCCCTCTGAAAAAGTTCTCAAAGTTTGAGCGAATCCTATACATTTCTTTTGTAAGAAATGTAAAACGTTTTTAATCCACCTAACAGTGTGATGAGACATTTCTTATAACTATTATCACTCTCTTCTGATATTATTTATTTATTTGTTTATTTATTTGGGAGCATGGAAAAGCCCGCTGGAGCTGAATTTTGTTTTAACTCTCTCTCCAGCAGGCATAAAACCTCCTCATATTTTATATCAACAGATAACAGACATCCAGATGATACGATTGGTCACTTATAACTACAATTAAAACTAACAGCATAATCTTAATAACTAGAAACTAGCACTAGACTACAGCTAACAAGATAATGAGCTTAGAAAGGATTTCTTGACAGCGTTACGGGACAAATGGAAGTCGAAGACATTGGAAGAGCGATTGGAAAGACGACACGTACTGACGAAAGGTGCGTTATAACCATAATTTGTTCTGGCTACCGGAATGCGAATGAAAGGATGGGTTCTGAAGACTGCGATGACGAATGTCGATGTCCAAAAGTTGTAGAAGTTCGGAGCAATCGATTGGAGATTGCAGGAGATCGGCAATGAAAACGGCCTTCGAAACTTCCCGGCGTACAGACAGAAGATCGAGGTTAATAAGCTTACAGCGATCTATGTAGCTCGGTAGGTTCAGTGGGTCCCTCCATGGGAGTCGACGAAGTGCTAAACGAACAAATTTACGCTGAATAGCTTCAATTCGTTGGATATCATTTTGGTAGTAAGGTGCCCAGACTACATTGCCGTATTCGAGTGTAGAGCGAACCAATAGAGTGCTTTTAAACAATGTATGTTGGTAAAGTTCTTAGTGAATCCCAACAGCTTAGAGGCCTTAGAAATAGTGTACTTATTGCACAGTGGTTCCATTTCTTAAGAGAGGCGGTCATAAATATATTCAATGCAAATTTTGATACAAAACTGCATTTCTATAGTAAATTTGGGTCGCAGAATTCAAATTTCGCAATAAAAAATCGGTTATATCTACCTAACAGTGTAATACGGCTTTTCTTACTACATTAAGATTCACATTTACTTTTTTTTGTTCCAGATTTTTTTTAGTATAGAATAGTACAAGTTGTGCTCGCTGGTAAAAAAATGAATAGTTATTCATTGAAAGTTCTCTAAATTTTAGCTTCTGCACCTGAACGCAAATATTATGATATCGTCTTCGGTGAGCATAATATCTCGAATTTTAAATAAATCGTGTATTTTTTTTCCTTTAAATGGTTTTCGTGAACAAACAATGTGTTTTCCTACAATAAAAATTATCCCATAATAAAAAAAATTAAAGGGTTGTGTACAGCACACGACCACGGTGACATTAAAAATGTAGCTTTTTCAAGAGCGTGCAAATTAATTTTATTTATCACACATATCGACTCACGTTCTTGTTTACTCGCCTGTTTTCATATGCTACAATTTGCTATATACCCTCCCCATTAATTTATTGAAGGTCTTTTAACGGTGATCTATTAATTAATCAAGTATCTCACTAGGTGATTGGCATTATTTGGATGATCCATCTAGTAAAAATAGGCTAGTCTGTCCAGAAAATATATTCAAAAGAAAAGTTCCATATTGAGAGCGGTGATGAGAAAGCCCACGCCCGCCAATGGAAATATACAGATTCTCCATGAAATATGAAATTTCATTTTCCATTTAAATTTTCGATAATGTACTAATGAACTTAAGTAAACAATCTTAAGGTTAAGTATTTCTTGATCGATTAGTGGTGGAAAAAATGAAATTATTTGATAAATTACATTGTTATGCAACGTTCGCACTACCAGTTAAAACGGGTTTTTATGCTATCTTGGTGACATTTTTCTTGTTGCTAATTATTAAAACGTGTTATAACTCTGTAGTGTAAACTGTATTATTGAACCAATTCTGCAGCGTTTTATGTTATATAGGTGTTTTATGTGGTAATAGGACTGACATAATTATATCTTCAGTACAGCGGTTTGTTTCATAATTTAAAACAGATTTATTTTAAAATTTAAATTGGTATACCTAACCTTCTATTTGTTGTATACTTTGAAACGCGATTAGAACTGTGTTTTAAATACATAGGGCAGGACAGATATTCTGACTGGATAAACCGGGAAAACAATTTTAAGTCCAGTAAAGCTTAAGATATGGCTTGAATTTGAATCGAAAAAGAACACCCGCTTCAACTGCTGCTGGGACGGTAAGTTCTGTTTTAATTTTTTTTTCAGTACGAAACAAAAGTGTTTGAAATTAGAAAACAAAAAGTTCTGCTGGGAATGTGATTGTTTCCGATGCAATTACACTCAGATTTTTCACGCAGGGGATACAGGCCGTGAAAATAAAAACCGCGTAAATTTAAAAAAACGCATAACGAAAACCGCGTAAATTTCAAAATCCGCGTAAAAAATCTGAGTGTACTCTCCTATATAAAATACTACGCTGCTAAACAGTGCAATAACTACAGAAGCACGTTGTCAGATGCCTTACTGATAAAAAAACATATAACCGAAATAAGAAACATGAAAACCAATAGGCTCTTTACCCTATGCAGCTACAAAGCGCCGTAAACATGGGTTAACAAGTTACAACGCACACGCATGCATAAAAATAAATATATTTTTTTCAAACGCAACACTCTTAAGGAGCACACACCGTATTGAATTAAATCCAAACCACCCCGCCCACCCACTTTGCAAATCATTCTGTGACAGGTGCTGGTACCCGAAGAATCCGCACACGGCCACCGCTGCCGAAAATGCATAGCGTCTACCGCTTATTGTAGTACCCAGACGCTGCAGCCATGATCTTACCCGTTCGACATAAGAACAAAAACTGATTCAAACGTGTACGCGTCACCTCTATTTATAAACTAACCGTATATGGTTTAGTCACTTAGGTGCGAGTGTGTGCAAATGCCAACGTTACCGAAAATCGATAGCGCTTATTGTTTCGCCCGGAGACGATGTTGCTCGTTTGGGATAAGAGCAACAACTGATTTAAACGGACATGCGTTGCTTCTATTTATGACTTTTCGTGTTTCATTGAGCAACTAAGCTGCCCTTTTCTGACGGCTGTGTCTGAGAAATCTGCCTCACGAATGGTAATTTTCCCGTTTTTCGTGAACTTTTTAATTTTACCAATTTCCAAAAGTCTACTTTTATTGGGGATTTAAGTTAGGTGTTTTACCAATATTTAAGTTAGGTGTTTCTGAATCGGTTGGTGTATGAATGATTAAAATCCATCTAGTAATATCGGAGTTATAAGCGTGCAAACCTTACATAGTTTCGTTACATGGGAGATAGTTTAGATTTTAGAATGACACCTAGCCCCAGATAGTGGAGTAAGGCATTTTTAATGTCAAAAACACCGAGTACCAGCTATTTTAAAATGGAGAAATGCTACTTGTACTTGAGAACGTAGTTGTAATACGAAGTGGAGTGAAACATTTGCCTCGTACATCGAATATTCCGTAGTGACATGTGTTTCAAAGAGAAGCGTCAAATAAATCTATATAACTCAAGTTCTAATGATTCGATCGATAAGAAATTTTTGGGAAAATAACACAGAAGCTATATAGTTTCGAGATCAGTAGTAATTATTATCGTAATATAATTTGACAGTCTGATATAAAAATTTTCGTCTTGCATTATCCCGTTAAACATGTACAACATCTTAGATTTTCTAGGCATTCTGGGCGCAGAGATGCGCAGCTGAAGCCTAGTTTAAGTGGAAGTGGAACGTCTGACGATTTTGAAAAGAAGTTCGGGAAGGATATCGAGGGACAAAGTTAGTTAAAGTCATATTGAAAATTTTTAGATTAATTTTTCTATTGCATATGCAAATAAACCCATATTTCTGCTTTCCTTACACTCCAAAAACTGAAAATTATCATTTAATACAAAGCTAATAGTAGTGTTATCTGAAAAAAATTGAATATTGAAAATTACAGATCGGCAAAAACATTTTTCTGGCGAGCAATCGATTATCGATATTATTAACATTATCGGTAAATAACGAGCCACCCTATGCATTCTTCTATATACTAAGAAAACCAGTTCAGTATTGACAAAATTAATTATGAAACTATAAAATATACATACAGAACGATGTAATCACAAGATAAAAACACGCCTTCGCCGAAATTTTTTTTTGTATTATTGGCCTATGGTGGGACCACTGTGCATTGTGGTGCTTGAAGTTTAGTTTGGTATCTAAGTAGACTCCTAAATCTATAACAGATAATTCCCGTTTGAGAACGATTTGTGTGCAATTGTAGTCGAAATTAACTTTCGAGTGTTTGCGTGTAAAAGATATAACCGAACATTTGGAGGCGTTTAACATCATCTTATTGGCATAGCACCAATTGGTGAACACATCCAACTGGGACAGCAAGAATTCTGAGTCTTTGGCATTCCTGATAAGCTGAAATAGTTTGAAGTTGTCAGCAAACGAACATTTCATACACTTCAGCAGATGGTTTAGGTCGTTTAAATAGAGCAAAAATATTAAAGGTCCAAGATGACTGCCCTGAGGAACTCCCGAGCTGGCAGTAAATGGTGATGTCGTACTGTCTCTATTTTTACTTCCATTTCACTTACGGTTAGGTACGAGTAAAGCCAATCCAGAAAGGAGCCATTAAATCCAAGTCTGCTTAATTTGGAAACAGTTATCTGGTGATTAATTTTGTCAAACGCTGCGGAGAAGTCGGTGCATCTACCTGTAGTCTTGCTTGTAAACACTGACTGATGAAGGATGTGTAAGATACTAAGTTTGTAGTAGTTGACCGTTTAGGCATAAAGCCATGTTGGGTCTCGGATATGCAGCTTGAGCAGTTATGAGTGATAAAATCAAGCACAATCAGTTCGAATAGCTTAGATACTGCACATAATGCAGCTATTCCTCGATAGTTCGAAAGTCGAAAGTCAGGGAATCTTCCAGACGACAGAGAGCTATTGAACACCATTTATAACGGAAGCAGGAGACTATCTGAGCATTTTTTAGTACGACAGATGGAATTCCATCGGGTCCTGGACTGGACGATGACTTCAGCTTAGAAAAAGCTCTGCTGACTGTAGCGGGTGTAATAATAGGGCGAGGACCAATTGGAGAACGTAGAGGAACGACATTAGCAGCTTCGGAGATTTGATCATCAGTTAAGATTTCTTCGGAAAAAACGCTACTGAAATGTGCACATTTGTAGCGTTTCAAAGTGGCCACCACGGTGGGTAGTTTGGTTCACGTTGTAGTTCCTTTGGTATGAATTGATCAATAGCATATGATACAACGTGCGTCCGAGACAAAGCAGCAGAGTTGCACTCACTATTGAATAACAGAGAAATCCAGTCCAAGCTCGAAAAAAAATTGATTCATAGCTGCAAAATTTCCATTTTTGAAGTCATAGTACACAGTTTCAGCGGTGTTTTTAAAAACAACAGGTGAGCAACTGTCAATAGTTATTTGAAGCGGAGGATGATGGCGACAAGTTTTTACAAGTGTAACTAGGGCAACATCTACTCTAAGCATACCGGAAACATCTTGACTGGAAAAGCAGAGATCCAGCAAGCGACTGTTGCTATTGTAATTATCGTTCAATTGAACTAACCCGGCAGTGTTATAGTCGTCCAGAAGTCTCAAAATGCTCGAGGTTTTTGATGAATATGTGGCATCTGGGTACAGGTAATTAGATGAGCAGCGGATCCATTTGATGCCGGGGAGATTGAAGTCGCCTAATATAATGATCTTATCATTCAGAGCCATTTGATTTGTTATCAATGACAGTGAGTTTAAATGTTGGTCGATTAAGCCACAATCAGACAATAGAGAACGCAAATGTAAAGTGTATAATTTGAGAGCGTGAGAGCAATCCAAACTTGTTCGACACTGGCACATTCTGGGAGAGGCACGAGATGTGATTTGAATACTGAACGACATCCTATTACAACCCCCCCCCCCCCCCCCGCTCTTCTTACTACTATTTTGTTCGTTTCTGTCCTGCCTATATACTGTAAAGGAGTTACCAAAAAATTGCCGTGATAGAGTGTTGTCGTTCAGCCAGGTTTCGGTAAATATATATAGATCGTAGGCGCCGTCGGAGCAAGCGAGATGATACTGATCGAGCGAACTATTTAAGCCTCCGACGTTCTGATAGAACAGATTTATACCAGAGTTGTTTGTAATTGACGTGTTGTCTGGTAGAATGTTTGCCCCTGTGCTAGGAGACGGGTAGAGAATTGACGGTATGGTCGGAACGCTCTTGTGCACGAGAGTGGGAATTGAGTGTTGCTGTTGGGGATCTCCTGTAACCGGGGTGACAGGAAGTGGGAAGGGCTCGGTCTGCGTTTCGTATTTTGTTTTGGGCCGGGTGGTGCAAGCTGCTGTTTGGGATTGTAGTCGAAAAAGGTTCGATTGTTACTCCGTTGGGCCAGAAGTCCTGTTTAGTGATAAATTCTTCAAATCCCGCGGGAACACTCAGTTTGAATGAGATAAAGGAGAGGGGACGATCTTGGGTTAGACGCACTAATTTCAAGCACTGAATACGGTTGCGGGAACATTTGGTACGGGCTTGTACGTATGCGATAATATTTTCTTGTTCGTTGGGCAAAAATCTCGTAAGATAGCACCAATTACCTTCGTGGGGGGCAACTGGTACATGCTGAGTGGTGGGTGCAACCAGGAGGGGAATGATTTTATTGGTTTGATTAGCCTGACTGTCGTTAGTGTAGCCGCGCGGGGCAGCAGGGTGAGGTAAACGAAACTGATTGGGGCCTTTGTATGGTATATCGGAGATAACGCGCTCGTTGGTGTGGTCGTATCGACTAGCGTCGGGTTGATATAGCGTGATGCAGCATGCGTTGAAGTTGTGGGTTGTGCGGTAGATATAGATGACGGGGCGATTACAGTTGATGAATTATTTTGTAAGGCGTTGCAGAGTGCGTTTGCGTAGGTGAAATTGGTAGCAGCGGCAGTGATGGGTGGCGGTGGCAATATTGATGAATGATTAAAGGCAGTAGTAGTAGGGCCTGGATGGCGAGCTGATGCATTGCGTGGTGGCAGTGGAGCAAGGCTGTTATTGGTGGCGGTAGCAGTGGCGAGTGACGGTGGCAGTGTCGATGAATTGGAGGCAGTGGCAATAGGGGCTGGCGGGCTAGCGGATGCGCTACGCGGTGGTAGTGGTGCTAAGGTGATATTGGTTGTGGTCGTATTCAGCGCCGGTGGCGGGGCATTTTGAGCATTAGTGGTGATCGAGTCGATGGCATTAGGTGTTGATTCCGTTGCGGTTGGTTCGAAATCAGTTGTGATTGTATTGGTGGTAATTGTGGCCAGGGGCGGCGAAAAACTTTACGCCCGAGTGGGTAGAAAGCATAGGGTGAGGGGTCCATTAGTAACGATTTTTCCCTTTTCGCAATGCACGCGCTTACATTAGATTCACATTAAATTACGTTCGTTTATGCAAATGGAATTGTGGTACATCGATGTTTTCAAACGTGTGTAGTGCGAGATACATGCGTTGCGCATCTAAATTTTTTGAAATGGTTCAAAATTTCGAGTGGGTAATTACCCACTCGGTTATTTTCGGGATGGGTAGTACTACCCATACTACCCACGCATTCCGCCGGCCCTGATTGTGGCTGCTGGGTTGGAATATGCACTGACTGCAGCAGTCGGTGCCGCGGTAGCGGGTTCAGAGAAATCCATTCGGCTGATGACGGACGGAGCAGAGGCATACGGTAGACCGCAAACGGTACTACGTTAGCTTGATCGTGCGTGATTGTACCGTTGGAGTTTGAGGAAACGGGTTGCAGATTCGTGTGACATCTCGAGTCTGAAACGAGGGGAGCTATAGGGTTTGTGGCAAGAGGGTTGGATACTGGAACGTCGACTCTCGGTATTTTATCAGGTTGTGACAAAGAAGGTCTGGAAGTACTGCTGGTGCGAGGCCGTTTTTTGTTGTTGTCAATTAACGATTCGTAGAGATTGCTGATGTTGAATTACAGATCGTCGAGAAACTCAAGAAATGGGGCGCCATCGTTGCTTATTCTATCCACGTTATTACGAGGTCCGGAATGACAGCTTGGTTTCGTACATTGTTGGGAATACATACGACAGAGAAGCTGTATTGTATCCGACAGACCACCAATCAACTTTAAAGCGGTGTTCGTGCGTTGTAGAATTAAATTCATGGTATCGTTAGACGAACTGTTCCAGTTGGATTGTACACGGCATTGGAGACAAAGCCAACAAACACCAGGTGCATCTCGAATCAAGCACAATCTGTTCGAATAGCTTACATACTGCACATAATGCAGCTATTCCTCGATAGTTCGAAATAACGCTTTTGTTCCCTTTTTTGAACACTGGGAAAATGTATGATTTTTTTCATAAGTCAGGGAATCTTCCTGACGACAGAGAGCTATTGAACACCATTGATAACGGAAGCAGGAGACTATCTGAGCATTTTTTTAGTGCGACAGATGGAATTCCATCGGGTCCTGGACTGGACGATGACTTCAGCTTAGAAAAAGCTCTGCTGACTGTAGCGGGTGTAATAATAGGGTGAGGACCAATTGGAGGACGTAGAGGAACGACATTAGCAGCTTCGGAGATTTAAGTTAAGATTTCATCGTTAAAAACGCTACTGAAATGTTGGCGGAATAAATTACATATTTCGGGCGGAGTTGATGTTTGAACCCCGTCGAGTGACATATGAGATGGTAAACCAACTTCCTTCCTCTGTTCGTTGACGTGATCCTAGAAGCTTTTAGGGTTGTTTCTAAGCTTGTTCTGTATACGTTGATTGTAGGAATGGTAAAGAGCCTTATTCAATCGTTTATAGCGGTTATTGAGGTAAAACTAATGCGATGTAAGGTGGAGTGAGGGTCGCTTCGTTAGTTTTTTTTTTAAAGCGGATCGTTTAGCGCATTTGTAGCGTTTCAAAGTGGCGTTGCACCACGGGGGTAGATTGGTTCACGATGTAGTTTCTTTGGTATGAATTGATCAATAGCATATGATACAACGTGCGTCCAAGACAAAGCAGCAGAGTTGCACTCATTATTGAATAACAGAGAAATCTAGTCCAAGCTCGAAAGAAAATTGATTCATAGCTGCAAAATTTCCATTTTTGAAGTCATAGTACACAGTTTCAGCGGTGTTTTTAAAAACAACAGGTGAGCAATTGTCAATAGTTATTTGAAGCGGAGGACGATGGCGACAAGTTTTTACAAATATAACTGGGGCAACATCTACTCTAAGTGGGAGTGGGCGTAGCGTATTGGTAAATCGATTGCCATGTACGCAGCGCACCTGGGTTCGAGTCCCGACCCCGCACATAGGGTTAGAAATTTTTCCTAAGAGATTTTTCTAACCCGAAGAGGCGAATGACCTTAAGGTTAAAACCTCTATAATTGAAATAAAAAAAAAATCTACTCTAAGCATACCGGAAAAATCTTGACTGGAAAAGCAGAGATCCAGCAAGCGACTGTTGCTATTGTAATTATCGTTCAATTGAACTAACCCGGCAGTGTTATAGTCGTCCAGAAGTCTCAAAATGCTCGAGGTTTTTGATGAATATGTGGCATCTGGGTACAGGTAAGATTGAAGTCGCCTAATATAATGATATTATCATTCAGAGCCATTTGATTTGTTATCAATGACAGTGAGTTTAAATGTTGGTCGATTAAGCCACAATCAGACATACGATCGGGCGGAAAATAGAGAACGCAAATGTAAAGTGTATAATTTGAGAGCGTGAGAGCAATCCAAACTTGTTCGACACTGGCACATTCTGGGAGAGGCACGAGATGTGATTTGAATACTGAACGACATCCTATTACAACCCCCCCCCCCGCTCTTCTTACTACTATTTTGTTCGTTTCTGTCCTGCCTATAAACTGTATAGGAATTACCAAAAATTTGCCTTGATAGACTCCTTTAGTCAAGCAGGTGCGTCATCATCCCCCACTACATCTTGTATTCGCTGGTAACTTAGGAGTGAATTTTGAAGACGTCTCAAGCTCTATCGTCTACGATTTTAAAAACGCTGACTACGACAGCATCGTTAGCACGCTGTTGGATATAAACTGGGACGAAAATATTAACAATGACGACGCGAACGAAGCAGCGATGACGTTTTCTAGTATTCTTAACTACCTTATCGACCGCCATGTACCAAAACGAACAATTAGTACCGATGAACACCCTCCCTGGCAATCAACCGTCCTAAGACGTTTAAAATCTGCCAAACGAGCTGCATTTAAAATAATTCTCGAAGCATAAGACACTTGCATTACGAAATCACTACTTTCAACTCAACCACGAATACAAACAACAAAGCAGACGCGCCTTTTTTAGACACCAGCGAAACGTCGAGCGTCAACTGAAATCCAAGCCCAAGTCGTTCTGGAAGTATGTTAACGAGCAGCGAAAGGAATCCGGTTTGCCATCTTGTATGTCGTTTAATGGAGTTTTGGGCACCGACACTAAGGAAATTTGCCAACTGTTCTCCGACAAATTTTCAAGCGTTTTTTCCAACGAGCGCTTGCCACCACAACAAGTCGCTGCCGCCGCTAATTTAACTCCTTCTCTAGGACGAACCATCAACCGAATTTGTGTCGATAATGCTGCCATTCTTGCAGCAAATGCCAAACTGAAAGCATCTTGTTCCCCAGGTCCAGATGGTGTTCCCTCGATTTTTGTCAAAAAGTGCATCAGCGGGCTTCTTGAACCACTTCGGCGAGTCTTCGAGCTATCACTCACTACTGGTACATTCCCTTCCTGCTGGAAAGCAGCGCACATGTTTCCAGTTCATAAAAAAGGAAACAAATCGAACATTGACAATTATCGGGGAATCTCGTGTTTAAGTGCTGTATCAAAACTGTTCGAGCTGGTTGTGTTAGATCCTATTTTCTTTCACTGCAAACACTACATTGCAGATGGCCAACACGGTTTCATGCCTAAACGATCGACAACGACAAACCTGCTCTCGTTCACAACATATGTAATGGATGGATTCGCTGACGGATTGCAAACCGATGCTATTTATATGGATCTATCTGCGGCCTTCGACAAAATCAACCATGATATCGCAATAGCGAAGCTGGACAAACTCGGCATTCATGGACAACTTCTGCGCTGGTTTCGTTCCTACCTCGATGGAAGGCAACTCCAAATCAGCATTAAGGACTGTCTATCTGCACCATTCTTCGCTACATCCGGCATACCACAAGGAAGCCATCTCGGTTCAGTAATATTCCTCCTCTACTTTAATGGCGTCAATTTCACATTACAAGGACCCCGCCTTTCTTTCGCCGACGACATGAAAATTTTTCAACATATACGGGATAAAACCGATGCCGAGCTTCTTCAGAGGGATCTGGACAGTTTTAGCACGTGGTGTGATCAAAACAGAATGGTTTTAAACCCGAGCAAATGCTCAATCGTTACGTTCACGCGGAAACGCCAACCGACTCAGTTTAACTACCATTTCTTCGGCTCGAGCATTCCAAGACACTCTCACATCAAAGATCTCGGAGTCATCATGGATTCGGCATTAACATTCAAACCACATACGTCATACATCGTGGATAAGGCATCACGACAGCTTGGGTTCATCTTCCGAATAGCGAAAAACTTCAGGGACGTATATTGTCTTAAATCGCTTTACTGCGCGTTGGTCCGCTCAACGTTAGAATATTGTTCAGCTGTTTGGAATCCGTACTACCAGAATGGGATTGACAGAATCGAGGCTGTCCAACGCAGGTTCATACGCTTCGCCCTTCGTCATCTCCCATGGCGAAACAGATTTCAGCTGCCGAGCTATGAAAACCGTTGCCAGCTTATACACCTCGATACACTCAGCATTCGGAGGGACTGCTTTCGAGCCCTGTTCGTCTCGGACTTACTCTCTGCCAGAGTGGATTGCCCTACAATCCTCGGACGTCTGGATCTTCAAGCCCGCGTTCGAGCTCTACGTAATAACTCCCTTCTGCGAGTTCCGTTCAGGAGAACCAACTATGGTTGCCAGAGCGCTGTAACCGGACTCCAACGAATTTTTAACAGTGTGGCGACGGCCTTTGACTTCAACCGGACGCGGAATGCTATAAAAGCGAAAATGTTGTCAATTTTAAAATGTAATTAGTTTAAGCAACCACCATTGGGGCCAAGGGGCTTGTTGGTGAAGGTAATAAACATAAACATATAAACATATAAACATATGTAAACATATAAACATATGTAAATAGAGTGTTGTCGTTCAGCTAGGTTTCGGTAAATATATATAGATCGTAGGCGCCATCGGAGCAAGCGAGACGATACTGATCGAGCGAACTATTTAAGCCTCCGACGTTCTGATAGAATAGATTTATACCAGAGTTGTTTGTAATTGACGTGTTGTCTGGTAGAATGTTTGCCCCTGTGCTAGGAGACGGGTAGAGAATTGACGGTATGGTCGGGACGCTCTTGTGCACGAGAGTGGGAATTGAGTGTTGCTGTTGGGGATCTCCTGTAACCGGGGTGACAGGAAGTGGGAAGGGCTCGGTCTGCGTTTCGTATTTTGTTTTGGGCCGGGTGGTGCAAGCTGCTGTTTGGGATTGTAGTCGAAAAAGGTGCGATTGTTACTCCGTTGGGCCAGAAGTCCTGTTTAGTGATAAATTCTTCAAATTCCGCGGGAACACTCAGTTTGAATGAGATAAAGGAGAGGGGACGATCTTGGGTTAGACGCACTAGTTTCAAGCACTGAATACGGTTGCGGGAACATTTGGTACGGGCTTGTACGTATGCGATAATATTTTCTTGTTCGTTGGGCAAAAATCTCGTAAGATAGCACCAATTACCTTCGTGGGGGGCAACTGGTACATGCTGAGTGGTGGGGGCAACCAGGAGGGGAATGATTTTATTGGTTTGATTAGCCTGACTGTCGTTAGTGTAGCCGCGCGGGGCAGCAGGGTGAGGTAAACGAAACTGATTGGGGCCTTTGTATGGTATATCGGAGATAACGCGCTCGTTGGTGTGGTCGTATCGACTAGCGTCGGGTTGATATAGCGTGATGCAGCATGCGTTGAAGTTGTGGGTTGTGCGGTAGATATAGATGACGGGGCGATTACAGTTGATGAATTATTTTGTAAGGCGTTGCAGAGTGCGTTTGCGTAGGTGAAACTGGTGGCAGCGGCAGTGATGGGTGGCGGTGGCAATATTGATGAATGATTAAAGGCAGTAGTAGTAGGGTCTGGATGGCGCGCTGATGCATTGCGTGGTGGCAGTGGAGCAAGGCTGTTATTGGTGGCGATAGCAGTGGCGAGTGACGGTGGCAGTGTCGATGAATTGGAGGCAGTGGTAATAGGGGTTTGCGGGCTAGCGGATGCGCTACACGGTGGCAGTGGAGCTAAGGTGATATTAGTGGTAGTCGTATTCAGCGCCGGTGGCGGGGCATTTTGAGCATTAGTGGTGATCGAGTCGATGGCGTTAGGTGTTGATTCCGTTGCGGTTGGTTCGAATTCAGTTGTGATTGTATTGGTGGTAATTGTGGCTGCTGGGTTGGAATATGCACTGACTGCAGCAGTCGTTGCCGCGGTAGCGGGTTCAGAGAAATCCATTCAGCTGATGACGGACGAAGCTGAGGCATACGGTAGACCGCAAATGGTACTATGTTAGCTTGATCGTGCGTGATTGTACCGTTGGAGTTTGAGGAAACGGGTGGCAGATTCGTGTGACATCTCGAGTCTGAAACGAGGGGAGCTATAGGGTTTGTGGCAAGAGGGTTGGATACTGGAACGTCGACTCTCGGTATTTTATCAGGTTGTGACAAAGAAGGTCTGGAAGTACTGCTGGTGCGAGGCCGTTTATTGTTGTCGTCAATTAACGATTCGTAGAGATTGCTGATGTTGAATTTCAGATCGTCGAGAAACTCAAGAAATGGGGCGCTATCGTCCACGTTATTACGAGGTCCGGAATGACAGCTTGGTTTCGTACATTGTTGGGAATACATACGACAGAGAAGCTGCATTGTATCCGACAGACCACCAATCAACTTTAAAGCGGTGTTCGTGCGTTGTAAAATTAAATTCATGGTATCGTTAGACGAACTGTTCCAGTTGGATTGTACACGGCATTGGGGACAAAGCCAACAAACACCAGGTGCTTCTCGAATTGACTTGACGAGAGAGCTGTTTAAATTGGCGCATTTGAGATGGAAGCCTTTAGAACAAAGTTCGCACAATATTTTTCCAATTCGCGATCCTAATCCACCAAAACAAGTATCGGCCTCACATTTGCTTCTCGTCATGTTGATGGCGAGATGAAGCGATGACAGAAGCGTGAGTGATTGTGGGTGCTTGTCGATTGTAGATGCGGTGAGTGCCGTAGAGCGAAAACTTTTGAGATTATAGGCACAAATAATGATGCGTATTCCCTAATTCAATAGTGTAGAGTAGACTAATAATCTTTCACTTAACAGAATCGAAACTATTGAACAGGCGGTGATATTTCACTGGTAAATGACCAAAGTTGTATCGATTGAGAATATTCAGAACTTTATGTTTCGCGATGTTTTTGATAACACATGCAGAGAACTAAAAACTGAAATTGTAGCTCTTGATATCGCGCTACCTCTGAGGTGCATACGTGCATAATTCAAACTTTACTTTGATATCGACTTTTTCTAAAAGTGACTTCCCAGTAGTATCTTTGATTTGAATTATTATCGCTCATTCTAATACCAAAGAACAAACAAAAAACTCTTGAAACCCGTTAAAGGAAATCATCATCACTGGAATTTTCGTTTCCACCAAACTTTTCAATAACCTTCCGTCACTTGTGTTAGTGCAATGGGTGCACGCTGCTCTGAAAATCTAACGAAATCGTCTTAGGGCACCAGCGGGTCTCATTCCGAGCTATTTGCGCGATTTTCGGCGTGTAAAGAATTCTAAAAACTAACTTCTATTCCATAATTTTCAAATCAGCAATTCGAGAAATCGTGCTCACCGCAAGTCATGAAAAATAACTACGTTGTGGAGCGACGGTCACTATTCCGTTTACTAAAGCTATTAATAATTCTCAAATACTTTTTAATTTTTACAACCTTATTAGGGAAAGTTGTTTAATAAGCTTTTGTAATATTGTGTATGAAAAAAGCTGAAAATTTTTGTATTTTCTCAATCCGCAACGTATAGGAATGGGTTCACCAAAATGTTGGAGAAGTCGATTAAATAACCCCTTGAAAACTATCAAAAAATTGGTGTAGTTCGATGCAATTGAATGAAAATATCCTCAGAAAATGGGATGTACCTATTAATGTGGGACACAGTGAATAATAAATACAGTGAAGACCTGTTTTTATCAGCCTCATGGTGTGTTTTAAGCTGACATTGACTAAATCGGAACATATTTCTAGCCTTCTTTACAATAAACTGAACCTTCCTTCCCTTGATCTCGTCTGATAGCTATTTCTGCTTTTATAATATAAATTTATCTTAAAGGGGCCTTCTGGCGCAAATTAATTTTTTTTTATTTTTACATATTGAAGGTAAGAAAAATATGCTCAAGAAAGGGTTTACTCAAATTCAGACTTGTTCGTCTGTTAGAGCCCATCAAACATATTTTTATATGAGACTGACAAAATCGGGGGCTAATCAAATGGGGTCTTCACTGTATTGTAATAAATGGGCAGTATTCGAAGAAGTTTCCTGTAGACGAGTGTAGAACGACTTTGCTTCTAATTACTTAGGGTCAGCGCCGTAGCTAGAAATTCGGTTTGGTGAAAATCGAACTTAATTTCCAAATGGCTGATTTCCGAAACCGTCATATTTGATGTTTTAAAATTATGGAGAATTAATTTTTCAAAAAATATTAACAGAGTTCGTTTCTTTAGCGAATTTGCTGAGACTATCATTTAAAACTACTTTATTTGCAGGAATGAATACTACGTGTAGGCAGTATATCGAATTTTAAAATAATATTTTCGAAGTGTTTCTTAATCTATCTTTTTTATCTTAAACAACTTTTTATTGGAAGCTTCATAAACTCAAGCTTTGGATAAAATGTAAAGTTTTTTTGGTTATGAATAGTAGAAGATCATAAACAGTAAAATCTTAATAATTTATTTTAAAGGCACAATTAGCCTAAAATATGTTGATATCCTGAACAAATGGAGTCTTCATGTCTTCAACAAAGCGGTTTGTAATAGCACTCCCCAAAATTTTGCTGAAGATATTAAGTCTCGAACCAGATTTGTTTGAAGAGTAAATTCTCCACAAATACTTCTTAGCGGATATAACGCCGAAGTAATTTTAGCAGATGATGTGCTGTTTAACGTTTGTAAAATTCATCGAAGATACTGAACCTCCGGAATTGGCGGTTGCAAAATGATGTAATCTTGACCTTAAATTGCTGTTTGCGAACATTTATTTTACCTATTCATGTATCATTTCCTGAGCGGAAGGAAAGGACAAGGAGGTGTGGGGAAGTAGACTTGGAAGGGTGGGAAAAATAACAGCCTAAAAACAAAAATAAACAACAGGTAAGTTAAACTCACAAGTAGTTCAACTTGCCTGCGAATAAGCCTAAAGCTCTTTACCACATTGGATAAGAAACTTTAGTTTGTCTCTGAGTTTCAGTCGTCCAAACATGGTTTCGTCTATATAAGGACGGCCGAAGACTCGAAATCAAAATTGCGCTACCGCTAGACAGTTGCATATCAGATGATATGAGGATTCACAAAGATCACATGAAAAAGACTCAGCGCGCTGAATAGTTGCCATGTGATAATTGAGTTTGCAGTGGCCGTTCAAAGCCCTGGTCAGCATGCCGCAGTGGAGCTTCGAAAAATGTAGGAGATTTTTCGAAATCACTGGGCACGGTTGTTCTAGAATTGTAGATTTCTCCAATAATTGCGGTGCTCGGACGAAGCCCAGGACCGTATTTTTCCCTTATCCAACTTGTCGAAATTGGCAGCGCGGGCTCAGGACCAACGAAATCAATCGCTGAACCTGCCCTGGCCAATTCGTCAGCCCATTCATTTCCAGTAATACCGCAATGTGCGGGCACCCAGACAAGGTAGATAGTGTTGACAATGCTTAGTTCTTCGATTTGGGTTCGGCACGCGATCACTAGCTTGGACCAGGATTTGTCTGAGCTAAGGGCCTTGATTGCAGCCTGACTATCGGAGCAGAAGTTTATAACTTTGCCGGACAAACTCAGTTGAAGGGCCGTTTGTACTTCGCACATAATCGCAAAGATTTCTGTTTGGAATACAATACAGTATCTACATAGTGAGTGAGATTGTTCCAATCTCATTTCACGACAGTAGACACCAGCACCAGCACGTCCATCAGAGAACCGTCAGTGTAACAGACCACTTGCGTTTGTTGTTGTCTTTCCATATAGCCAGACAACCACTCATCTCGAGAGGGAATCTTCACATGGAATGTCCTGTAAGGAAAGCTACATGTGAAAGTGGTATCGCTTGGCGCAAGAATATCTTCACCCCATGTAACCACAATCGTGTATGACTGGTAGCAAGATCAACATGGTTACTGTTCCAAAGCCCAGTAACCTGCAGTCTGTATGCACATGATAGTGTTTCTTGTTTGAGGTGTAATGGTTTGATATTTAGAAGTGCCTCAAGAGCAGCAGTCGGAGTCGTGGTGAAAGCACCAGTCAACGCCATGAGCGCCATTCTTTGCAAATGGTTTAGCTTTGACTGGACTGTCACCACCTCTCCCCTCTGCCACCACACAAGGCATCCGTATGACAGTATTGGACGTACAATTGTCGTGTAAATCCAATAGATGTATTTAGGTTCGAGACCCCAGGTCTTTCCAAAAGTTCGTCTGCACTGCCCGAAGGCCATGCACGCTTTCTTGACTCTGAACTCAATGTGAGCAGACCAATTCAGTTTGGAATCTAATATGACTCTAACGTATTTGACTTGATCTGCACACAGCAGCTCAGAATCAAAGAACTGCAAGGGACTGACCCCGGTTGTTATTCGCTTCGTGAATAGACCATTGAAGTTTTACTTGGGTTAACTGATAGTTTAACTTGTCGACACCGCTGTTCAACAGCTCTTTATGCCTGTTGCATTAAGTCAAAGATTGTTCCAATGCAAAATCCAGTAATTAGTATTTGGTAATCGTCAGTAAACCCGTAGGTTGGAAATCCAAGCTCATTGAGTTTCTTCAACAAGCCGTCAGCTACCAAGTTCCATAACAAAGGTGACAGAACGCCGCCCTGAGGACAACCGCAAATACTCAACTTCCGTATCTCAGCCTGTCGCAGTGACGAGCAAAGTATGCGGTTACTAAGCATTGCGTTTATCCAACCCGAGATACATGCACCGCGCGTCGCTTCCAGAATAGCCTGGAAGGACACATTGTCAAAAGCACCCTCAATATCTAGGAATACACCCAAGCTAGATTGCTTGAGCGAGAAGGCTTTCTCAATGTTGTAAACAACATCGTGGAGCCGAGTTTTCGTGGATTTCCCACACTGATATGCATGTTGCATTTTGTGCAGTGGATATTCAATTAAACTAACGTTCCTGATGCGATGATCGATTATCCGTTCCAAAGCTTTCAGAAGAAAAGAACTTAATCTGATAGGCCTAAAACTCTTGGCTTCATCATAGCTTGAGCGCCCCCCTTTGGGAATAAATCTAACAGTTATTTCTCGTCATGCTTTCGGGATATACCCGGTAGCAAGAATGGAAAGCAAAATCTTTTTTAAGACATGTTTAAGAATATCAAATCCCTTTTGCAGTAGCACGGGAAGTATTCCATCTTTTCCGGGTGATTTGTATGGAGCAAAGCTGTCAACGGCCCACTTGACCAATTCAGTGGAGACCAATGTGCGTGCTAACGCCCACGAGTCCGAATCACCAGATTGAGATCTGTGAACATTGTTCAGCTCCGGATCGATACAACCTGGAAAGTGTGTGTCGAAGAGACAATTAAGAACATCTTTTTCGTCCGTCACATAAACACCATCTCTGGTTTCAAGGAGTTCATCTGAAAATCATTCGATTTGGAGAGAATTTTATTTAACCTGCTAGCCTCGTTCTGACTAGAGACATTAGTGCATAGGTTTTGCCAGCCAGCCCGTTCTGCAGATCTAAGACATTTCTTATATGCACTACGAGCTGACCTGAAAGCCCTGGAGTCATCACGCTGCCACGGGTCCAAGCTCTTCTCATAACTTTCTTCATTCTTTCAAGATCAGCCCTCCACCAAGGGGTTCACCTAGTCGATTTAACAGTACGAAGTGGACAAGCTTCTTTGTAGGATGCTAATATGAATGAGTTTGTCGTATCCACGACGTCATCTAAATCGTCTAGTTGACAAATTGTTGGAAAATATCCATGAAATTTAGTCGCCAAGTTTTCCAATAAAAGGACCCAATTTGGAGATTTAGGATTACGATATGTTACCACATTGAAGGAAAATGATCGAAAAATATATATTTATGATCGGATAGAGACGGTTCAGTTTCATTTGGAACCTGCCAATTTCCCAGTTCATGCAAAATTTTGTCAGAGCAAAGTGTTATGTGTAACACCTCCTCCCTCCCAGACCTCGCAAAAGTTGGTCGGTTTCCCACATTCAGAATATGGAGATTTGTACTACTTATGTACTCCATCAGTTCAAAGCCTCTCAGATTGATGTCTGAGCTGCCCCAAATGATGCGATGAGCATTCGCATCACTGCCGATAATGAGCGGAAGCCCATTTCTGCTACAATATGATACAACGCTTTTGAAATCATCAGAAGGAGATGATTCGTTATGCGGTAGGTATGCTGAACAATATATATATTTTTTGTCTACGTTTCCGACAGTCAGTGTAACTGTGACAACACAGATATCGCGAGTTGTGAGCTCCGATATAAGACACGCGTCAATAACCTTATTTGCAAGAATGCAAGCACGAGGCATTTCACGTGGGATAGTCATACCTGTCTTGTTGTAAGCAATGAAGGCAGTGTTAAGTAACTTTCCAAAATAGAAGTTTCCTTTATGGAAATACGGTTCTTGAACCAATGCTATGGAAGCTTTACCTTCCTGCATGAGTCGAGATAAATTCATAGTTGCTGTACGTTTATGTTGGAGATTGATTTGTGCTATTCTAACCATTGTTGATTAGAGAACTGTACATTTCATCTCCAACACAAATTGCACAACAACTAGAGGACACCAAGCGAGTTGGGATATTAACGCATTTAGCGAGCCATATCATGTTTAAATGGGACATGATCATTTGATTCCCACGATTTGCGAAGAAAATAATGGTCCACTGTGTCAGAGATTCGCATAACACAGTAAGGGCAAAACCCAAAATGCTCCGTGCGCGACTGGCATATTTTAGACCCTCCAGTCATTAAGTCCTCGGCACGGAACTACACCTTGACTTAGGGTCTCCTACTTTCAGTCGCCTCCTACGACATGGGAGCAGGACTCCAGTGGCTCAATTTTAGGCCGGATACCACACGGCTTCTGGGCAGGTTCATCTGTACACATCGAAATTTGATAATCGAAACTCAACAAAACTTCACCGAACTACCATCAGCCGAGAGTCTCAGCAAACCCCCAGCCAACAAAAATTCGGCAAAATTATGTGGATCATCGGTGAAAAAATCGGTGTGTAGAGTGAACGTTCCGCTGCGTAATGCTGCATACTGGGGAGTTCGCCCAACTCTTCCGAGGCTCCGTTCGCCATTGAGAATGTTTTAAACCCCCTGAACAATTTTACCCATAGCACGGGTCGCATGACACTATGGAATTGGGGTTACCTGTTTGGTGGATTTTTACCACTGGAACAGGTAGTCCGTAGTGTAATTCTTAGCCGGTTGAAACAACCACTACCGACACTACACGGCTTATCTAGGCTGTTCGGTGAAAGAAGCTGACATTGAAGGACAGCTTCCATATTTAGATGAGCGAACAGCCGCAGAAGGAAGGAAGGATAACGGGAGGAGAGGGATTTGGGCTAAGCGCTTATTTAAAGGCGGCGCTGGCTCGCCTTGTCAGGGCTGCTTTAGGGCATGTGGTATTTAGGCTTAGAACGTATAGGGCCCACTACCTCGTCCTACCCCACCCGCAGTCAGCCCCCGCTGCTGGTTCGGGTCGCGACTCATAACTAGTTGCTATCGCGATTAAGCATTATCCACCACCTATGACCCGCCCGGTTGCTTGCAGCTCAGCTTCCCACATAGCGTTCCTCCACCACCACGGGGCCCGGATTTTCACAAACTTAGTCACGAATGGAAGGTACAAGGCCATTGGCTGCTTTTGAATTTCATTTAATTTTGATTTCCGGTTCCGGAGTTACGAGTTGAGGAGTACGGTTACATAGAAAATCTTGTTATAATTTGTCCACATCGGTTTCTCGAAATTTTCTGAACCGATTATCACAAACTTAGTCTTAAATGAAAGGTACAACGTTGCCATCGGCTGCTATTGAATTTTGTGTGGATTAGACTTCTAGTTCCTGTATTACAGGATGATGAGTACGATCACGCAGAAAATCCCGATTTCAACGGATACTGCGATTAATGTATAAAGGTGAGATTTTTTTTCAAAAATGTGACCACAACTGCTTGGATTTGTAGTTCTATGTCACTAACAGTCATTCAAAGTCTCTTTGTCCACATTGACCACCATCGACGGATCCGGAAGCCCAGGTGGAAGTATCAAAGAATAATAATTACATCGGTTTTTCGGAGATGGCTAGACCGATTACACCAAACTTAAATGAAAGCTTTTACTACCCCGTAAACTGTCATTAGATTTAATTCTGATCCAACTTACGGTTCCGGTGTTGCGCGTTGTGGCATGCGGTCACATAGAAAATTCCGACTCAAAATGATACCTCGATGAAGCGATAGGTAAAAATTTCGCTAAAATGAATATATCTTTGTGTCAAGCAACTTGCATTAGCTGTTCTAGGTCACTGACGGCCAACCGAAGTCTCGTCGACCGCATTGACCATCATAGACAGTTCCGGAAGTGCCTCGGAAGAATCGCCACCTATAAAAATTAACAAACTCACATCAGTTTATCGGGGCTGGTGGGGACGATCTTCACAACTTAGTCCCAAATGAAAGGTATATAATCGCCATTTATGTCTATAAAATTTCGTACGGTTCGGTTATATGGTTCCGGAAATATATAGCGAACCCTCCGGTCACATATGAAATTCCTACATAAGCCGGAACAATTTTTTTTCTTAAGGGGACTACATGAAGTTTCAGAAATCGAAGCATCGTACTTTAGATGCCAAATATCTCCAAAATGCACGAAACGACTAGATATTATGGTATGTCGAAAACTTTTTTGGCTGCTATTAAATTTTATGTCGATTTGAATCCGTTTCCGGAGTTACGGCTTTAATCCACAAAAAGACAAGGGATCTCAGAGGCCCGGCTAGTTACTGTTCTCTAGTTTCAATTAACTTGTAATTTGATATACAAATGATCGAATGTTTTCGGGGCTCCGATTCTCTCACTTATAAAACGACAAAAAGAAGTTTACGATTTCGTTGGGTCTTAGGAGTGATGCTTCTTGAAGTCACAATTATAAGAGTGCGACCACATATAAAAACTGATACCACTATAACAGTCTAAATCACTAATGACGCCCCAAAGTCGCCTAGAAAAAATCGTGTAAATTTACGTATCCTGACCCCGGCATATACGAGCATTAAAAATGACTTACTTTTAAGTTTGATTGTAAGTTTACATGACGTTGTATTTCGTAAATCACGTAATTTTACTTCACATATAGCGTTTGTTCTGAATGGCAGTAAGTGTAATTTTATGTCATTAAGCATGTAATGTATATGTTTCATGTGAAATTAAACGGAGCACGGTAATATTTCGTGAATTACGGTTTGTTAAGTTCTATCATGTTTGCAATTACGTCAACGATAATATTCATATTTTTGCCTTTCTCATAAAGAAAGGATATGCAATCACTTTGAAAAAACCGAGGCCCCGAGGACCGAGTCTCATATACCATTCGACTCAGTTCGTCGAAATCGACAAATGTCTGTATGTGTGTGTTTTCAAATCTCACTCACTTTTCTCAGAGATGGCTGAACCGAATCGCTCAAACTTGATTTCAAATGAAAGGTATAACGCTCCCATATGCTGCTATTGAATTTTTTTGTCGATCGGACTTCCGTTTCCGAAGTTACGGGTTGAAGAGTGCGGTCACCCAACAAATTCTTATATAAAATGGTAGCACTCTGATGTCCAAATAATGTAATGCATATCAAAAAGGGTGCAAAATAACTCGGATTTGCGGGTTTAGATCACTAATGATCATTCTAAGCAGCTTTGACCGCATTGGCCACCTATGACGGTTCTTGATGCCACTAGGTAATTTCCAAGTTCGTAAGTTAATCTCACACCTGTTTCTCAGGTAATTCTTCACCGATTTTTATAAACTTGGTTTCAAATGAAAGATACAATACTTCCATGGACTGTTATTGAATTTCATTCGTATTTGATATTTGGTTCCGGAGTTACAGGTTGTTTATTGCGGCCACATAGGAATTACCCATATAAACCGATACAATCGTAATACTTCAAAGGTTAAAAATCCATTTCTATTTGCAAGTCTAGATAACATTATTTCTATTTACAAGACTAGATCACTGATGCCCAATCAAAGATTCTTTGAATATAATGTCCACTATCAACAGTTCCGAAATTTTCGGGCTCTGGACGTATTTCAGAATTAGTCACATCGATTACTCGGTGATGACTGAACCAATTTTCATAAACCAAATCTCAAATGGTGGGTATAATATGCGGTTGGGTGTTGTATACTCCATCAGCCCCCTCTCAGCTTCCCCTCACACCATCTCTTTCTGCATCAACCCAACCCCCTCCCCTTTGACCTTCATTGTTTTCATCCGCCATATACATTTTTAGAGAATTTCGTCCCATAGCCATATATTATAAGTGAACTTGGAGTCGCTCAGCTCAAATTTGATGTCGGAAAGATCAGATCAATTCATCTTATAGTGATAAATTGATTTTATCACACATTTTATGATATAAGTTTTGCCAATAGTTGGTAATGAATACGAATGAGAACATAAATAAACTATCCAATTTCATTATCGTCAATTCGGTTCATGCGGATTAGATTTCACCGTACTTTAGTGAACTGTAACTTTTTTTACTACAAATTTTATATTAGATGAGAGAATCTATCGACAATATCTATAACTTTCAGCTATCAACTCGGTATCGTTTGTTTGTTCTTAGCTGTATTTTCTATTTAGGTATATTACTTTTTTACATTTTAACGACATTTAATTAGCTAGAGATTACTGGGTAGGGAAAGTTATGAAAATTTAGAGCCCTAGTGCTCCAGACGCCTTTCTACTACTCATGCGCAAATTAATAAGTTTTAATGCTTTGTTTTGCCTTATCGTCGACTATCAGGGATAGTACTTCATCAGCCTTTAACTTCGCAAACTCTGTAGCATCTTTTTAACAAACCGAAGCTTTTAAAATATTCTTCTTTAGTCCCTAGATATAGCTTCATAACCCTTTCCGATTATATAGTATAAATTTCGCTTGATAGGGGCAGACAGCGCAAAATTTAAAATAAAATTAAATATTGGATTTTTTCATATTAAGGATCTCTAAGATAAGAAAAATATGCTCAGGAAAAAATTTACTCGAATTCGACTTTGTTCGTCTGCTAGAGCTCATCAAACTACCAACTATCAAGTCATTAGAACAGGCTTAATATCGTACGGGCTTAATCTTTGTCTTCTGTTAAAGAAGGTCAACCTACACGATAAAGATGGATACATCTATCATTACCAGGACACATGTTAGTGAACTCGGGTGATTCGTAGTTATCCTGCCTAAGCTCGACCCTCATTAACAGAAGATAAAGATTAGGCCCGTATGATATTAAGCCTGTTCTAGTGACCCTACCACTTCTAGTTTTCCGATCTGTTTACTTCACATCCTTGCTCTCACTTGAGTACTATGGCTCTAATTTTCATAACTTTCCCTAGCCAGTAATCTCTAGCTAATTGAGTGTCGTTAAAATGTAAAAAAGAAAATGTGACTAACATAGTCGAAATAAAAAAGGAAAAAAGAAATTTATTTATTACTTTTTTTTTGTATTTCGATTATAATGGTTTTAACCTTAAGGTCATTCGCCTCTTTGGGTTAGAAAAATCTCTTATGAAAAATTTCTAACCCTATGTACGGGGTCGGGACTCGAACCCAGGTGCGCTGCGTACAAGGCAATCGATTTACCAACTACGCTACACCCACCCCCTTATTTATTACTTGTATGGACTTGTCAGCTTCCAGATTCGCCCAAATCTGAAAAAATCAGATCCGTTCAGATTTCGAAAATATATAAGTTAATTGATTGTCAGCTAATATTTTTTGCTGAATCAGTACTATCAATATTAGAAGTACTATTCGAACAGCATCATTTTGAATATAACCAAACATGCTTACCATGTTCTTAAAAAAATATTTACACAGCCAAGCTAAAATGATGAGCAGTCAACCGTTTGGCGAAGCTACAACCTGAACAATGATTTCACGAACAGTACTACTTTTTTTAGTTGATACCTCAAATCAATCGATCTATCAAATACGTCATTACGGTTTCGTACTACTCTGCAATACAGATATGAAATTAGTTTGGTTTAGAAACATAAATTATGTTTGGCTTTCTTATATATATTGGGAAATCACTTCAAAAATCGACCTGCCATTTGAGTCCCAGAGGGCCAAGTGTCACATAACGTATGCGGAATAAAATTTGGACAAAATTCAAAAGGCAATTTTTTGTAGAAAACCATTTATTAAATGTTCTCTCTGTATGAAAACATTTGTCAGCTTATTAACTTAATGTAGAAAAAAAATTGAGCCCATTCGAGAAGCTTTATGATAGTTTACAGGAACTTTTTGCAAAGGAGTCAAAAAAAATTATGTTGGCATATTCTTAATTTCTTTCTTAATTTTGACTATCACGTTTGTTTGTTTTAGGTCGAAAATTATTGGCATATACTCTCTGCTTCAAATTATTCCAGAAATCCTCATTTGGGCGAAATTTTGGTACATTTGGAGGTTTATTAGCCTTTGGTACAAAAAGTATGTCGTAATCCTCCAATGCGCCAAAACTTTTTTTTGGCACAATAGCTAGGTGCCAGATTGGGCGTTCGCTGCCATTTCGTTCACATGGTATCTCCTAGCGGGTCGAAATTAACACTGGATGTTTAAAATAAGTGTGCCTAGAGTATGACGTTTAGTATGATGCCTTGCAACCGGTTGCATTTTTGTTTTAATGCTGGAAGCGTTGTCCAAATTTCATTCCGCATACGTTATTATTCGATTCAAATCGTCGAGACCGCAAAATGTCTGTGGGTGCATGTGTGTATCAAATAAAGCCGCCCAATTTTCTCAGAGATGGCTGAACCGATTTGCACAAACTTAGTTTCAAATGAACGGTACCAACGCTCCCACAAGCTGCTATTGTTTTTTTTTGTTGATCCTACTTCCGGTTCCGGAATTATGGGCTGAAGACTGCAGCCACATAGCAAATTCCTATATAAACTTGCAACATGAAGATGTCTAAATGATGCAATACATATTGAAACGGATTTAACATTACTTGGATTAGTGGGCCTAGATCCCTGGCCACCACTTAGGGGGTGGAGATAGCGTAGTTGGTAAATTGATTGCCTTATACGCAGCTCACCTGGGTTCAATTCCCAACCCCGCACACAGGGTTAGAGATTTATCTAAAGAGATTTCTCCAACCCGACAAAGGGACGAATGACCCCAGGGGTTAAATCCTTTATAATCAAAACAAAAAAATTATTGGCCACCTATGACGGTTCTTGATACTCTCGGGTAACTATCAAAGTTCGTATGATAATATCACACCTATTGCTCAGCAAATTCTTAACTGATTTTTACAAACTTGAATTCAAATGATAAATACAATACACCCATTGACTGCTATTGAATTTCATTCAGATCTGACTTTTGATTCCGGAGTTACTACGGTTTCATAGGACTTTTTTTTTTTTTTTAATAGCCCGCCTCTTACCCCCACACCAAAAAGCTCACAAACGGAGCCCCCTGGTAGTGGACACATCAGTTCTCAGCGTACAAAAAAAAGGTCAGCACAATAAAACAAAGTTACGAATCGCGGAAACGCTGAGAACAAAAAAAAACAATACGAGACCGACAAAACACAAAATTTGACAAGAAGCTACGGCGAGTACCCAGCGGAAAAGAATCCTTTTAAGGCTCCCATCGCAGCTTTGCAGGAAGCTCATAATAATTTAAATTTATTTACTACTAATTGCTATAAAAAATGCATTTATCAATTGTTTTTATTAAAAAAATGTTAACCAATTATAGCTAAAGGAATAAGCTCGATTGGTGGTGAACGAAGTTTAAATTAAAAATTCTCCTATTTTATTTTTTAAAATTAGTTTCAATTTTGCTTGGAAACGAGTGCGACATGTTATTTGCTTTAAATCAGTAGGAAGCTGGTTGAATAACTTAGGTCCGATGAAAGAAATCCGTCTTTGACCAAGGTTCGTGGATACTCTGGAGTATAATAAATGATTGGCTTGTCTAGTGCTGTGAGCTCGAATGCCTGTTGTAAATTCTAGATTGTTATGAGCAATAGTATTATGCAAAGCATTTAAACCAAACTAAGGTACCGGGCATATTCCAGAATTAAAGTCACATCGGATTCGGTGATGGCTAAATCCATTTTCACCAACTAGGTCTCTCTCTCATCCTCTTTGACAGGTATAATCCCTTTTCCCTCTAACTGCATTCCAAAATATGTTATACGAAGACAACATTTAATTCATGCTGATTTATCCATTTAAATATTATATTTTTTGTTCCAAGGACGTCATCGTCAACATGTTGCTCATCAGGTTTGTGGCACTCGTGCCCTTGTAAATATGTGCAAAGTGTAATAAGAATGTAATAGACATTTTCACAAATATATTGAATATAACTTGCTATTGGATAAATGAAAAAGGCACAATTACACCATTAGGTGGATTAAAACAGGTTTTATCGAAATAATATTTGGCTAATTTATATGTTTTACTACTATATTGAACAATAAATAGGCGAAAAAGGGTAATCCACAAACAACAAGCTATAACTTTTAAAGTATTCAAAATAGATATTTGATGTCTCCAGTAAAGTTATTCGTAAAAGTAAGAACTACAAATTTGCTGAAGACATCATTTCAATTCAATCACTTCCAAGAAAATTTGTGAAAATATCAATCGTCCATATTTAATGATAAATATCTTGTTTGATAATAGTCCGATTTCAACAATCTATAGTTCGTTCGAAAGGCATTCGTATAGGCTGTCCAAAGATATATAAGGTGTTTATCTATGTCGTCAATTTCGGCAAATAATTTAAAAAAAACTGCGAAAAACACTATTTTTACACTTTCAAACATTCATATCTTGGAAACTAACCATCAGAATCAAAAACAAATTAATAGCGTTCTGTCTGGGTGATAGGCCTTCCATTTAAAAGTTGTTTGGATAAGATCGGATCAGCCATTGCTGAGAAACACGAATGAGAGTTTGTCCGTTACATACACACACAGACATTGTCCCAAATCGTCGAGCTGAGTCGATTGGTATATAAGACTCGGCCCTCCGGGCCTTGGAAAAAATCTTGAAAGTTTAAGCGAATTCTATACAGTTCTTTTATAAGAAATGTAAAAAGATCTTTCAACTCTCTTAATAACATATTTTCAAAAACAGTTCTATAACGATATTTTTTTGTTTTCAGATTGTAAACGAATCAACTATTCAGTTGCAAATTTTTAATTCATCAGTTAACGCTCTTCAGTATATATGCAAATTAAATAATACAAAAGGAGTCGACATGCGAAGCGTTTTTGTCGGATATAAACCATACAACGTGACAAACTTCAAATGCCGATCGGAAAATTGGCAGAAGATGAACTGTTCCTTTGAGCAAGCATACAATCCAATTCCGACGAAATATGATTTGAGCTTTCGGTTTGATACATCTCCTGTAGATTTCACATGTCCTCTTGAGGGACAGTTCAACAATACGTGGAAATGCTCAGTAGATTTAGACTCTTCATATCGACAATCACATGAGCTGTATTATTTTGTTTTAGAGTCAAGCAATGTATTCGGGAGAAATCGCCAAGACTTTATAATTAATAATTTCAACAATGTTATTCCCGAAGCACCGTCGGAATGTACTGTTAGTAACGTTACTTCGAATAGCGTAATGTTGCATTGGACAATTTCTTACAAGTTGCAAACGTTTAAAAGAGATTTCATTTTTCAAATTAAAATATTATCAAGTTTTGATAACAAAATGTGGAAATTCGTGAATGTCAGCGGGATACATAAATCATTGACTAACTATACACTACCACTCGAAAATCTGCAATTCGCTGATGCCCGATATGATGTCAGAATAAGAATGAAAACCGCAACCGCTGAGGATATCGAGGAAATGTGGTCTAATTATTCCAGTTGTTTATTTAACACATTACCCAGGAGACCAGATAGTCCACCAGACGTAGCCGTAGGAGGGTTTGAGATTAACGTGTACAATGATATTTTTGTTTACTGGAAAGAAGTGACCAAAAGCAAACACAACGCAGCGAATGGATTTCAGTATAAGATTACAAGCATCACGAGAAACGGAGAGCCAGTCAGGTAAATTTCAATATTTTTAGGTTCACAAGAAACACAACGATAATATATTTAAATCGTTAATTAGATGTAAAAGGGTTTGTTACAGTAATTGCACTGTTCAACACACGATCGAGGAGCAGAATGAAAAAAAGGCGAAAGTTTGGGGTCCCTGGTGAAGAAATTTTTGACAGAAATTGGAACGGAGTTTCACAGTTTCAAACCAAAGTTTGAATGAAGAATTAGGGGAGGGAAGATATCAATGAAAAAGTTCATCTTAAATATTCGCATAAAGTCTTACATAAAATGCTTATTACATAGAAAAAGGAATCTATTCATTTTTTTAGCTCAATCGGTCATCATTAAGAGGGTGCGGCGTTCTAATATTGATTTCAAAATATTCCAAAAAATCCAAAGGGGGAGCACATGAAATGTTGAAAATCGATTTTTTTTGTACAATATTAGCATAAAACATCAGCATCAAATGACAAAACAAACGAAAACTGCCAAAAACAAATTTGATTTTATTTATTTATTTTATTTATTTTATCATTGTTTGAAAAGAATTGGAACGGGAGTTCACAGCTTAAAACCAAAGTTTTGTGAAATTTTTAACAATACAATCTTTTAGATAAATCTGGACATTTATGATAGAATTTTCCCAACGACCTGGGCTTGGGAGCAGAACAAATATGAAGATAGCAGAGATTTGGGGTTCCAACTGAATCGTGAAGAAATTTTTGAAAAAATTGACGCGGGACTTCACAGTTTAAAATTATAGTTTTGTGAAAATTTAAAAAATAGCATCTTTTAGGTGAAAATGCGCATTTTTGATCGAATTTTCTCAACGAACTGGGCTTGGAGCAGAACTAGCAAGACGATGGCAGAGATTTAGGGTTCCAACTTAATCATTGTGAAGAAATTTTTGAAAAAAATTCGACTTCACAGTTTAAAACCAAAGTTTTGTGAAATTTAAAAAATTAACATCTTTTAGGTGAAAATGGGCATTTTTTATCAAATATTCTCAACGAACTGGGCTTCCCAAGCAACAATTAGAATGCTTTAAGGTTTTAAGTAAATTTATAAAGATTTTATTACAGTCGCTACCATTGCTATCGGTTTATAAAAGTAATAAAAATTTGCAGATAAGTCCGCTCTTGTTTATATCTTAAGGCTATCTTTAAAACCTCGATAAATCATATAGAAGAATATTAAAATAAAAATTCCCTTTTGCCTTATGTATTGCAGCTTTCGAGTGCTTAAAAAATTATATATCTAAAGCCACTACACTATAAAACCCTGTCGTCAATCTTAATGTTGATTTAATAACATTCTCAATATCAAGCCTTCCCCAATGCAGGGAAATTCGGTCTATGGCTATACTGGTGAAGAGTAACTCGATAGATGGCCATTATTATGATTGATATTGAGTCGCCATTTGTAAATACTTTTTGCCGTGAAATACTATTCTAAATAAAGAAACTGGAAACTATTCTAAATAAAGGAAGATACAATAAATTTCTGCTGCTCACTGTTATCTATACACTATGAGATTAGTATAGAACATTGTGGAGTTATTTTGTACATAAATTATGATGAATTAGTTGTTTTTATTTATTTATCTATTGGCATTTTTTGCTAGAACAGAATTATTATGAGAGCGAAGCTATACGATTATACGATTATCGCTATATTCACGACAAAATTTGAAGCGCATGTTCTTCATGATTGAAAAAGTTCTTACAATTCGCAAATTAACTTTTAGATTTTACTAACCTGATTATCAAAATTATTTAGCACGCACACTCGTGATTTTCACTAACAGATGCAAAGATGACGCTATATTCACGACAAAATTCGGAGCGCATGTTCTTCATGATTGAAAAAGTTCTTACAATTCGCAAATTAACTTTTAGATTTTACTAACCTGATTATCAAAATTATTTAGCACGCACACTCTGGTGATTTTCACTAACAGATGCAAAGATGACGTATATTTGTTTATATTTAAGCTGCCTTCAAAAGCAATTATAAATCAGAAAAGATTTTTTTTTATTCAATTCGTTTATTTGATAGGCACAAATGCGTTAGCTTGGCGGTGCCAAATTAGGAGGTTAGAATGTTGATTTTTTTTACAAAAGAAAAAAAAGTTTACAGCTATCTTAAGACTAGAATTAAGATTCTATATACAAGAGAGGGCCGAAAGATTTTTTTTATGAAAAAATTTAAAACAAGGGATTAAGTTTGATATACAAGAGGGAAGTAATAGTATTCTACGAAATATTTTACAGTTATCTTAAAACTAACAATATAGTTTAGTGCACAAAAGGGGGAACAAATACTTATGAGAAATTTCACTGGCTAGAGATACAATTCTATTTATAAGATGGAGGACAAGAGTTTCAATAAAGAGTAAAAATTACAGCTCTTAAAACTAGGAATACAGAATACAAATTTGATTTTTTTAACGAAAACTTATACTTGGTCAAGATATTCAGAGGGGGGCTTATTTCCACATCAGTGCAGCAGCAGTTTTATCAAGGGCAGGGAGAGAAGGCGTATATGGTGACAGGGAAAGAAGAGTAAAATTTGCAACTTTCGCGCAAATGGGAGATCAGCGAAACAAATTTGTGCCTCAGTCTAGTAAGTCGCTGAGTACCGGATTGGCGGATGGTATTCTTCGGACCCGCGGGGAATCCTCAAAAGTCATCGGACCTCGAGTCGCTCTCGCTTCAGTTTCCTTCTATGCAGGCGTTGTGGTAAGGGCGACGGCGGTTACATAGTGGCACTCTGGAGCTGATCGGTTCCACAAAGCAAGAGGAAATTTCTAAAAACAAGAAATAAAAGAGAGGGGCTAAATTGGGATATTTATCGTTTTTATGAAAGTGTAAATAAGGGACATATAGAGAAGATCGCAATTTGCCAGCATATCTCGAACTGGGACATTGGGTGGTCTACCTCGGGCCCGAAGGGAATCCGTTAACTGAGACCTGGCGTCCAAATACCCGGCGCATACCCAGACAACGTGCTCGATGTCGTGATAGCCCTCGTCACAAGCGCACAGACTACTCTCCGCAAGCCCAATACGCCGCAAATGCGCATCCAAGGTGTATTGATTGGACATAAGTCGGGACATTACACGTACGAAATCTCGACCCGCATCCATCCCCCCTGAACCAAGGCTTCGTTGATACCTTTGGGATAATCGAATGTAGCCATCGTCCAAGTTCCCCATTGCTCCACGAGGTTATCCAACTGTTGAGCGTCCTCTGACGACAAATACTAAAAAATTCGTTGAAGCAGATTGGTCTTTCGTATATGTCACTATTTAATGGGCCCACCTTTGCTAATGAGTCGGCCTTTTCATTGCCTGGGATAGAGCAATGAGAGGGGACCCAAACAAAGGTAATCAGATAAGATTTTTCAGATAACATACACAAGGACTCCTGTACCGTCCTCAGGAAATATGGGAATTGCTTTTTGGGCTTCATCGCACGAAGAGCCTCGATAGAGCTGAGTCTGTCCGAAATGATGAAGTAGTGATCTGTGGGCAGAGTTTCGATGATCCTAAGGGTGTACTGAATTGCAGCTAATTCTGCGATGTAAATTGAAGCAGGATCATTCAGCTTGAATGAAGCGGTGATAGTATTATTGAAGATACCGAAGCCAGTTGACCCATCGAGATTTGATCCGTCAGTGTAAAACATTTTGTCGCAGTCGACTTCTCGGAATTTATTATAAAATATATTGGGGATCACTTGCGGGCGCATGTGGTCCGGGATTCCACGAATCTCTTCCTTCATGGATGTGTCGAAGAATACAGAAGAATCAGAAGTATCTAGGAAACGGATACGGTTGGGATTGTACGAAGAAGGATTGATGCTCTGTGCCATGTAGTCGAAGTACAAGGACATAAATCGGGTTTGAGAATTAAGCTCGACAGGCCTCTCGAAGTTTTCAATCACCAACGGGTTCAGAATGTCGCATCGGATGAGCAATCGATATGCGAGTTCCCAAAATCGATTTTTTTGCGGAAGAACGCCCGCCAGCACTTCGAGACTCATCGTATGGGTCGAGTGCATGCAACCCAAGGCAATGCGCAAGCAACGATACTGGATTCTCTCCAGTTTGATGAAGTGTATGTTCGCAGCGGAGCGGAAACAGAAACACCCGTACTCCATCACCGACAATATCGTTGTTTGGTATAACCTGATCAGGTCTCCTGGGTGGGCATTTCTGTTTCACATACCTAATGTGACATCCCCAGGTACCTTTAGAGTCGAACCAGACCCCGAGATATTTAAATGTGAAGACCCGATTGATCGTTACACCCATTAATAGAAGCTGGAGTTGCACCGGCTTACTTCAAATTGCTAAACTTCAAATTGCAATTTCTCGCGATTCCCTCGATGGATCATTTTGAAATTTACTGAGAAGATGCTTGGATACTGTATCTTTCGAATGCCGTATGACAAATTTATGGTCATTTTTTTTTGTTAATAACGGTTTTAGGAACACCGTGCAATAGATAATCTAAAATCCCAAAATTAAAAAAATTAGTATATGAGTATTCCTCGTACCTTAACGATAACTTGAATAAATGATAATTTTTCCTGCATTCGAGAACGTTTGCAATAAAAAATCGCTGTTGTAAGCTCTAAAAATTGTATAAAAAATCTTATCCATGAAGCAAAAATTTATGAATAAAAAAGCAATCGTTAACGTAAGAGAAAAATTAATTACGATCAATTGAAAAAAAAATTAAGAAAATTGATTGAGTAGTTTTTCGGCAATCGTGATCGCGGAAAAACCATTTTGAGTAAGACATTTCGAGATAATCGAGTTTAAAATTTCAAATTACTATTGCTCTTGGTAGACAAAGCGCGCTTGGAAGCGCTGTAACTTTCGATCTATTTCTCGGATCTCTATAAAAATTTGGGAAAACATTCTCAAGGAGTTGTACTTTCAGATAAAGTAATAAAAAAATTTCGATTATATGAAAAATGAAAAAGTATTAATTCCTTAATAAAAATATGCTTGGTTGCTAAATTAGACAATATATTCTGACAAACTGAGTTTTTTTTGGATTCTGAGATGATTATGACTTTTATTGGTTTCGTTTTCTATAAAAATACGCTGAAGAAAAAAAATCAGTTTGTACAAGGAAAAGTTTTTTTCAAATAGCTTTTTTTCCTTGAAAGTGCCCAACTTGAATTTTTGACGGAAGGTAGGGAACATAATTATTTATCTTCGTACAAAGTTTCATCCAAATCAAAAATGTTTTTTTGTTTGTAAATCGACTTTTAATTTTTAAAATTGATTTTTTTCAGTGTAGGAGTCAATGAAGAATTTTTTCAATATTTTTATTCGAAAATTTTACTAATTTTGTGAAAACCAGTCCTACAATTTTATTTGCATGATTTGTCATTTTTGGACTATAGCTATTTAAAAAAATTGGTAAAAAAAAGTTTAGCCATTTTCAAAGGACAGTCTAGATCATTTTTGGAAAAACAAAGTATGCAAAGTGGCTTTTTGTGACAAAGTCTTCATGTACAGAAAGTTTCATTAAAATCTGAGAGGGTGCTGCGAACTCCAAATACGATTTGGCACGAAATTCGTCAATATTCATTTCCACCGTTGTATTGAACATAACCAGCCATGGAATCGTAGTTTGGACAAATGAGAATAGCACAATTGCACCACTAGGTGGATTAAAACAGGTTTTAGTGATTGTAAATTGGAATTATATTAAATATATTATTATTATGATTACATGATTTCAGCCAATTGAAAAACACAACAAGTTCTTGTAAACTACTACATATCGAATGCAAAATCTGCGAAACACTCTATCTTATTATTGTTACATACTTGCATGTAAGCTATATTACTTCTTCAGAAAATGTTTAAAATGGAAATATTTTAAAAAATCCTGCTAAATAAAATTAATAATTTCAGAGAAATGTTGAAAAATCAATCGAATTTAAACAACTTAACAGGACATGTCTCACTGTCTCAGTCTTTACCAACATAATTTCGCAGCGCATCATGCTTAGTGGAGCTCCGGCCCATACAGAAATAAATCGAAACATACCACAATCGCTATTGGCGATTCTACGTTGAAACCGCTCGCAGATAGCGCTGGAAGGAAAGTGTTGCTGATTTTATTCTGTTCTGTCATAGTGCATATATTTTCTGTAAACATTGGTAAAAAATGACTTTTAAACACCAAATTACCGATCAATTTGTTGATAATTGTTTATGAAAATGGAGGAAAATCATCATTTTATCAGATGAGTAAACATCTTGCGAAAAGAGTGTAAAACATAGTGGTTTTTAATATTATTCGCAGAGCTATATGCGCGCTGTTTCGAAATGTAATTTGTTGAGCACCGCAGCCGCCGCAACAGCATTTCCCGTTGGTCCTAAGTTAAGCTAAACCTTCATGAGTTGGTGTAAATTCATGAAACTCTCCAGATCACGCGAGGAAAGAATATATCCGGCTAATAGGAAAGTGTCAGCTTTGTATCATGCACAGCCGATCCTTCTCTCCGATAGTCTTCACTGAATCTCCTACGTAGTTCAAAATATAAAGGAGTTTGACATTGGTGCTGATTGGGTCTCGGTTTCGAGTTGGAACTTTATTTATGGAACGATTTTTTATAACCACAATAATACCCCGATTACATTTCGAAGAAATGTATGAGTGAAATAGTTGCAAATGGCTGTAATTTCAGAACAATTGCAAATAAAACTAAATTTCTTACTCGTTTCATTCATATTTTGGCAGTGGTAAGCTTTTTCCGAGAAGATAATGATGATTTTGTTGTAAGCTACGACTCACTTACGGGTGAAAAAAAGCAAACTGTATCACTTTGCCAGTTCATGAGCTGAATCATAGGTGTCGCATGACTAATTTTGGCTTTGCCGCAAATCGCCAATCGCTACCATTTAAGACTGTTCGCAACAAGCTCGAAGAGGCACACGCTGCGCAACAAAGGTGATAGGCACGGCGCGAATAACTTTTGTCGTGTTGGAAGTTTTCTTGTTCAGTTATTTCAATTTATTCATAAAAATTATGATTAACTTTTACAGGTAACACCCTCTCCTTTCGGTCATAAAGTCGTTTAACCCTCGTGTTCATCAACGTGCGGACTGCAGGTTATTGCTGAATATTTGTTATTGTATATTAGAAAGATTGGTGTAAAATGTCTGGAACATAACCGGAGTCTCGTTACTGCAATTGAAGCTATTAATTTGATGTAACCCATTATGTCCTAGCGTATGAAATTTCATACGCAAAAAACACATTTCAGGATCATACCTGTTATACGATAAAGGCGTTTTCAAACTTCTGGTCTTCTGAGAACGTTAATTAATACCCTATAGTTTATAGGTTCTTAGTCGACCGCCACCGGTTGTAGACGTAGTTGAACGGCGCTACGCTACAAGTATTTATTTGATTAATTTAATTCAAGCCGCGCGCGATTTTCGAAAAAAAAAATAGTCAGCATTATGTCGTGCAGTGTTCGATCGTGTTCAATTAGTGATGATCGTTTCTTATGGAAGTGCGAGTTTTGCAAGCAAATTGTATCACGGGCCTGTGTAGGAGTGCAACGGCACCAAGAGCATCACATCACGTCTTTTATGATTCCTCTATGCTCGGATTGCCAGCATAATCTTAAAACGGGGATAGACACACGCAAAGTGCTTTTCCAACGGGAGCAGCTGTTTAATTTAATCAAGACGCAAACGGATTCCAATCTTCGAATGGCTGCTGACATCAAAAAGTTGAACACATTTGGTGAACTGTTCGACAACATTGATCACCAGCTAAAAGAAGCGGTGACTAATGTAAATAATATCACCTGCGCGAAAGTTGATTATGCGGTGTCAACATTATCGCGCACTATGGAAAACAACGCGGTCCATAAGGCCGATGAGCTCGTTGTTTTAAAAAATCATATAACGTCATTATTCAACATATCTATGGAATCCACAAGGAAGCACATTGAGGAGTACGTGGTGGAGCTAACAACTGACCTGTCTCGTGAGCTAAAAAAATATGCTGCGAAGTTCAAAATAACCATTGACATGGCGTCTCAAGGCAACTAACATACCGGTAACCAGTCGTTTTCTGCTCGTGATGCTCTTTACGAAATAAAATCACAAGCCAGCGCTGTTGACGACGATATTTTAGACGAAGTAAGGGCAATTGCCGCGACAATTAGTACCCTGGAAACCAGTGTTAATAATGCTCGTTTGACACCTGCGGTGTCTCCCCCCAGTCTGATGGACGAATTGACCGTCGTTTCAAATAAAACTGCTATCTCAGGTTCGCAGCATAATCAAATGGCAAAAGATGGATGGCGCACACTTGGTTCGAAAAGAGTGTGGCGCTCCGACTGGTCAGAATATGACTTACGTAAATTTTGGTTTACTGTCAAAATTTTAATAGAATGAGGAGCGCCGTAAAGATGAACGAAATCCATAAGAATATATTAGGCTCCTCATTTTCGATAATTCTACACACCTAGAAAAAATAATGTAAATTTACGTCTCCTGACCCTGACATATACGAGCATCAAAAATGACTTAGTTTTACGTTTGATTTTAATTTTACATGACGTTGAATTTCGTTAATCATGTAATTTTACTCCTCATACAGCGTTTGTTCTGAATGGTAGGAAGTGTAATTTTATGTCATTGGGCATGTAAAGTATATGTTTCATGTGAAATTAAACGGAACACGGTAATGTTCCGTCATTTCGTAAATTACGGTTTGTTGAATTGTGTCATGTTTGCAATTACGTCACCGATAAAATTCAGATTTTTTTGGTGTGTAGGTACCGTTGTTGGAATGAGGATATAAAAAGTGAAGAGGTTTTTGGTAGTAACTATAATGTTTTTAGAATCAAGAGAACGTTGAATGTGCAGTGGAGATCTTTTATAATATTTTATGGCAAATTATACAGGAGGAAGTTCCACTCACGAAAAAACGACGAAATCATGCATCCAAAAATCCAGTTTGGTTCAACAAGGAAATTATTAATTTGAAAAATCGGAAGCAAAAAGCTCACAAAATTTACAGAAAACACAATAATCAGGATAATTTGGAAAAATACCTTAACATTCGTGACCAACTAACTTTGGCTATTTATTCGGCACTAACTGTATATAATGCAAAAACTGAAAATGAGATCAAGTCATGCCCAAAAAAACTTTTTTAATTACATCAAAACTAAGTTGAATTCATGCAACTTCCCATCAAAAATGTCTTTAGATGGGAAAGAGGGTTAAACTTCAAAAGATATTTGTAATCTCTTCGCAACATTTTTTCAAGAAACTTATTCTAACTATTCAGACAATGATCGTGACTTTGAATATTTTTCTTATTTTCCTGATTATTCAAGGGATGTTGGTGTCAGTCACTTTAATGTTCAAGATATCTTGTCTGGTTTCAATGATCTAGATGCCACTAAAGGCTCAGGACCTGATGGAATTCACCCTGCTTTCATAAAGAATTTAGCAACTGAGCTTACATCACCTTTATTCTGGCTGTTCAATAAGTCACTAGAATCTGGTACTTTCCCAAAAGATTGGAAAAAATCTTTTTTAATATCTATTTATAAATCGGGTAAAAAATCTGATATTCGCAATTATCGTGGAATTGCCATTTTGTCTTGCTTTCCCAAACTTTTCGAATCCATCATAAATAAAAGCATTTTCAACCAAGTCAAACATAAAATAACAAATTCACAACATGGTTTTTTTAAAGGCCGTTCAACTAGTACAAACCTTTTAGAATTTGTTGATTACTCGTTAAATGCAATGGATAAAGGAAATCATATAGAAGCTCTTTACACTAACTTCAGCAAAGCTTTCGATAAGCTGGACATTCCCATGTTAATATTCAAACTTGAAAAATTGGGAATCGAGATGAGACTCCTCAATTGGATTAATTCGTATTTAACAGATCGTCAGCAAATAGTAAAATTCTATGAGATGAAATCTGACATAATTAAAGTTACTTCGGGGGTTCCTCAAGGTTCACACTTAGAACCTCTTCTTTTCATTTTATATGTCAACGACATCTCTCTTATTTCAAAAAAAAACATTAAAATTCTCATACATGCGGATGATATGAAGCTATTTTTAGAAATTAGAAATAATAATGACTATAATGTTTTTCACAATGAAACAAAAATCTTTTATACATGGTGTTGTAAATGTTTACTGGAATTAAATGTTAAAAAATGTAATCTCATTACTTTTAGCAGAAAACAAATCACGGCTTCCGTGTCAATTACATTAGGTAATCAAATCGTTCAGAAATGCGATGAAATAAGAGATTTAGGAGTTATCTTAGATAAAAAATTAAAATTTGTGGAACATTACAACACAATTGTTTATAAAGCTAGTAATATGCTTAATTTTATAAAACGCTTCGGATATCACTTTCATAGCATATGTTCGGTCTATTTTAGAATATTGCAGTATTGTTTGGTCACCATTCATAAAAAAAAACACGAAGTGAGAATTGAGTCAATCCAAAAACAGTTTCTATTATATGCACTACGCAAGTTAAGATGGACAGTATTCCCTCTTCCATCTTATGAAGCACGTTGTATGTTGATAGATATTCAAACATTGAAAGAACGTCGGGACTATGCTATGATCTCGTTTCTAAACGATATCGTCATGCAGCGTATTGACTCATCTTACATATTGTCAAAATTAAATTTATATGCTCCTACTCGTCAATTACGCAATAGAAATTTGTTCGCGATAGGTCATCACCGTACAGACTATGCTAAATTCGGACCACTAAACCAGATGATGGCTGTGTATAACGAGCATTGTGAAAGTATTGACCCTACCATGCCCCGAACAAGTTTAAAACAGTTTTTCAACTCTTTACGGTAGCATAGTTCATAGAAATAGTATACGGGATAGTATATAAGCAATTAATATTTGTATAATGTAGTCTACGCTTGATTGACGAAATAAATAAATTAAAAAATTAAAAATTAAAAAAAATTAAAATTAAATAATGTGTATGCTCAATAATCTTTTTTTATAAAATTCCATTGTGTTTTCGAGTGCCAAAGTTGGACAACATTCAAACCAAAATATCAACAATACATATTATTAATTTTATCTTCTTAATCACTAATTCTTGTTTCAGCTTCAGTGATGTTATTGTAATGTACAGTGAAAATATTTCATTGAAAAAGTGTTTAGGTGGATAAAAAGCGGTCGCAGAATTGGAATTTTCGGAACACACAATACGCCATTTTCGGAACCGATACATATACAAGGGAGTATTTTTCTAAAGCGAACCCTACGCGAGACAGGAATACTGTCAGTGGAAATGTTGACAAAACTACTTCAATGCGTCAATTCCATTTGATTTCTATGGAACCAATATTTTCAAGATGACCCTAATCAATATATTTATCACTGTTTGATTTGTTGTCAATGTTGCTGCTCGCGTAGGGTTCGCTTAACACATTTTCTACTTAGATTGTAGATACCTATGGGTGTCGTAAGGTATGATTTATTGGCTAAGTTATGTGGTAGCTAGAAATGATAATACTGGCTGTATTGGTTGCATTTCTGGTTACCATGTTGGTGTGTGCGTGAGGGTGGGGACTTTATTGAGTACCCGACTCTTGAAACGGTCTCTAATATGAATTAGAATCGGTACATTTCGCATTGAGTCATGTGGGACAGCCGTCAAACGATGAGCAGCACTCGTCTCATGTACATGGTCAGGGGTGCCAGTGACTTTGTGGGAATGTTTAGCGGTTAACTAGCTGAATGTCGCAGTCTTGATAGCGACCCGTCAACGTGCACTCTCTACCTACTGGTTTGATAGTATTTGCTGGCGAGTGGTGGGGCGCGTGAGGTTTGCAGTGTACGGGGGTATGAGTGGCACTGCGTGACATAAATGCGCCTGCTCTAAACTTTAAACGGATTGCACTCATTGAGAGCCCACACATTGTTGAGAGTCTCTTGTATGTTTGTGTTGTGTTACAGGTTGGGGAAGTGTCTGTGGTGAAAGTACAACGCCTCATGTGTGTAGGTTCAGATCGACAACGCTCGCATGTGATTTTGTTTGTTTGGTCTGCCTCTCGACAAGGATCCGAGGCATGCACTCATGTTAGTTATACGGATGCGGATTTTGTTTGTAAGAGAAATGCGAGTCGAGACTTTTGGGGGCATGCGAACCATCTAGACTGGTGTTGTATTGGGTGTACGCGGGTGGAGGCAGGCACAAACGTACTAAGCTCTTTTATTTAGCGATGTCCGATTTTTTTGAAAAATCGATTATCCTCTGATCGAGTAATTTATGAGAGCTCGATTGGCGAACGATTGGTATCACTGATCGAGTAGGAAGTGGGAACTAGTTGGACGGTCGCTTGATATTTTCGGAAACGTCTGCCCGATTAGTTCCGAAATATTCACTAAGTTGGGTGGCGGCCCCCTTGTGGGGTGTTGTGTCAATTAACAGATGTCAGCTAATCGATTCGCTCGACTTTCCCAAAGCTAATAAACGATTATCGATCTTTGAATGTCCTAATGATTAATCGAGTTTTTTTCCTACGCGCTTTGACGGTGTTTTGTCTGCTGTTTTTGACGCTTCGCTGGCCTGTGTGTAACAAGTCTTCAATTTTCTTGGTCGATGGATGTGGTTTGCTTCCGGTGAGAGCAATGTTGGGAATATTGGATTTCTTGCTCTAAAAGATGAAAAGGGATTCGCCACATCGGTCCATGTTGAATGGTGTTCCCTATATGCATAGTGAGATTGTGTTTGAGCGACAGTGCAGCCGATATAGAGGGAGATTTTGTGTATTATGTTTTTTTATGTTTAATATCAAAACATTGTTCCTGTATAGATGCATGTCGAGCGACATGTGGTCTCATTTGGTAGTAATACCTTCTGATGCTTAAAATTGGGGTTCCTCATCGGCGATGGACTCTGAAAAGTAAAAATCAAACATTGCCTAGGACATAAGTGATAAAATATATCGTTTGTACCCCAGTCACGAGCATCTGATTCCTCACAATCATAAGATTGATTTGACTTTTGTTGAAATCGTTCCTTATCTGTAGCAGGGTCTTTCCATTGCTCATATGTGAGATCCCCAAATCGTTGCATTGTTTGAAGTGTGCTGTCCCACTAGATAGAACTGGGCCTGCACGCTCGTAATTTGTCTGGACGTGGACGGGCAGCGCAACGTGGTGGATGTGTTGAGCCTCGACGTCGAACGTGGCCCCATCAGCGCATCTTGTGCATTCGCAATCTGACGCTCGTACCCCCGATGCAGGGCACACTGTCGTAATGTGTCTTCACAGTTAGCGATCGGTGTATGGGATGGCTGCCGAAACGCGAAGAGGGGCTTCTGTAGTAGATGTCGTAACGGGGGAGGTTTCTCGTTTCGGAATGTGCTGGCACAGACTCGGTTTCGGACCCCTCCTGATGAGGAGTGAAAGTCACTTGATAGTGGGTTGCAGGAGCCGAAGTGGATTCCTCGCCACCCCAGAAGCCAGAGGGTTCCAGATTTGCGGGATATCGCTCGACCTTCTCTTCAATAGGGCAATCCATGGTGGTTTCGTTGGCGGCATGGGAAGCTACCTGGGCATGGTGGTGGGGAGGATTGTTTCGTATCTCGGCAGCCGCAATTAAACGTGCCTGTTGGCTATACGACTTGGACAGAGGATGCTTTGGTGTTATTTCGTAGATTTGGTGAACGATGGAGCCGAGCAGACGGTCTCCATCACCAGGAATTATAGTCAGCCAAGGACGGTTACCGTGATCATCCAAAATCTGCTCCATCACAGGGGCTTGTGCGATATTTGGGAGAAGGGGAAGGGAGCTGAACTACCGAATGGAGCAAGCTGTGGAGACGAACCCAGACACATTGAACTGCCTAGAAAGCTAGCAAAGCTGCACTGAATATTTTTCAATGAATTAGTATTGGTGCAGATCACATAACATAAACATAACATAATAGTAGTGAATGAGTGTCCTTTAAGCATAACAAAATACTAGTGAATGAGTGACACAAACTAAAATGCGGGGGTAGACACACACTATACACATTCTATATGCTAAACAACTCGAGTGGCATTCATCGACAGAGATGGATGTTGGTACAAAGGGTTCCTGTTCCATGGTCGTGTTAGACAGCAGAAGCAAGCCTCCAAATTCAATACTTCTTCTTGTTTCGTTTCATCGTTTTTCGGTCAGTGTTCTCCGCTTTAACGTGAGGTGCTGTGTCTCTGTAAACTGTGTTGTGCATTCTCATCTGTCACTCCGCGGAATTCTGGTCCACCACGAAGTGGCTTCGAGTTGTATGGCGATTAAGATTTTAGCAACGCTCATGCTCATGGTCATTGTTGAATTAGGGACGCTGAATCCCTCTGGATAGAGACTCGCTATCTCTGTCCTATTCTTATTGTTTTTTTGTCGATGTCGTTCCGGTCGGTATTGGGGCCTGCGAGGGCACCCAATCCGAAGAAAATCGCTTCGAATCCTTCTGGAGCGAGGGTTTTTGACAGGTCTCATGCTCGACTGGAGTGGCACTGGGGGATAGATGGTGATGAACCTGTCGAGTGTTTGTCCGGAGGGATTCAGCATCGTTGAATGAGTGAGTGGTATTTGTGCAGTTCTATTATCTATCAGGGATGGGAAACCAAGTATGTAGTTGGCATAATAACAAACGTCGCGCGCGTGAGATTGACATGTGTGTCATGCAAGATTTTTCCTTTTGGTATTTGGTACATATATACTTGAAATCACTCGGGATTGCTCTCGTGGTTATGTCGCGAATATAATCGATACTGCTCCCTATCGCCTCGGTTTGTTATTTATTCTCAAAGCAATTCGTCGTCAAATAGCATAACGTCGCGCTTGGATAATGGTTACAAAAGAGCTGGCATGTGACACGTTACTCTATAAAGAGAGCGTATATGCTTATAATATAACGAACACGATAATTATTCTAAGATAGTAAGATTCAATAATATCAACTTTTCTATTACGATAGATATCTCTAGTATCACATTCTAGATTATTGTTCTCAAATCGCTTCATCGAAGTAAAGAAACTTTGAAAAATACCCTGTCTTATAAAAAATATTTGTTCAATTAAAAATAAGCAGCACTCCCGATGGCTGGCTGTCCGGAGTTCAAGTTGCGTATTCTACACGCCGAGAGTTCCCGAATTAATACAACAAATGATAATTCTTCTAAAAATTCTCGGCAGCCGGCTGCCCAGAGCAATTAATACATGATAACACTTCTGAGAGTCGCATAGATTGTATCACTTACCAAGGTGAATCCGGATCTACGCAACTATTCATCCTAACCCACTAACAAAACCTCCTTTCCGTGAAAACCGTGGAGATGCAGAGGTATACACGGTCTCCATACTAACGCTTATCACACTAACATTCCCTTCCTTCCCTGATGACTGTAAGGACGTGGCTGGCGCCGTTATTGACACTTCAAAATTTTGAACTCTCGAAACGTGCACATGGAGAATAGAAAGCTACTCCCAGGCTCCATTCATTGGTTCTTTGTGCAATTTCGCTTGTTCAGGTCAATCACGGAGTAGCAACTACGAATTGTATGGTCATCATGCTCATGCTCATGCTCAAATCATTAATTCTTGTTTCGGATTGTGAACCAATGGCCATGAGAGATGTGAAAGATGTGGTTCAGTGCGAAAAAATGGAAGAAATTGGTAAAACAATTGCGAAAATTCCGCTGGTAGTTCAAGGTATGAAATTTCATACGCTAGCTGTTAAATGAATGATCACGCAAGGTTGAAGATATTATTCGATTTTATGCTGAATATAAAGATTTTAGCCGAATTTTCTATGTAATGATTTTATGATACCCTATCAGCCCAGCGTATGGAATTTCATGCGTTCGTTTTTTCGCAACAGAACGTTCCAAAGTGGATATTTTATTTTCCCCATACTTAATTCGCCATAATATGAGGACTCATGAAGTATTTTATAAATTATCAAAAGTTTTAACATAGCTGGATTATAATGGGTTAAATGATCTTCAGTGGAATCTAACAATTTATTAGTTGGGTTCCAGATCCTAACAATTCTTTTCTCAGTATAGCGATCTAATAGCCGTAAGCTAAAAGGCGTACTAAATATTTTTAAACCGGACTAACTTTTAAACCGGCCTAAAATATTTGGTAAGCTTTAACCAAACGATGCTGTCATTTATATGGCTGTGTTCTGATCGGCGATACAAGACATTGTTAAAAACAACGAATTCAAGTTATAGAAAATGAGTAAATTAGACAACATGGCGAATTATTTTTCATTCCGATATTTTCTTGCAGTAAAATAGCTTTTCTACGGTATATGTCTCGTTCCATAGCGTGTGACAACAATTATGTCAACTTATAGCCGATATGTTTTTGAACTTAGAACTTTAACGTGTTGGACAGTTGAAAGTTTTTTTTTTTTCCATACGTGTATTTGACACGGCATTTGCAAAAGCTTTTTACGCCAGTTTCTTTTTTTACATAGCACGTTACAAAAATCCTTAAGACTAATTTTAACTATACTAGTACTTTGCCTAAAACTAACACTGAAATCACTTTATTGTTTGCTTTTTTCCTTACATTGTTGTATTTCATAATGATCTAGTATTTTCGGGTGTATTTATTTACTTTTTTTCTGTTATTGTCTAAATTTAAAAACTAAATATTCTAGGACACTTTAATTGGTGAATGATTAGCCTTGGATGAGAGTATGAGGAGATGAATTTAATTAAATTTTGACAGACGCTGCATTTAGAAAATGATAGATAAGTTCCATGTATAGAGGATCGCGATACGCCAGGATGTCTCTAACAGGAACATGGATTGGTCTTCCTCGGACTTGTAAAGAATCTACTAATTGTGATCTGGCTTCACGATATTCAGTGCAGGACCAAACAACATGCTCAATGTCATGGTAACCTTCTCCACAAGCACAATGATTACCCTCAGCGAGCCCAATACGACGGAGATGCGCATCTAAAGTATAATGATTGGACATGAGCCTAGACATCACACGGATGAAGTCCCGACTTACATCCAATCCTTTGAACCATGCCTTCGTTGATACTTTAGGGATAATTGAGTGTAGCCATCGTCCCATATCTCCATTGTCCCAAGATGTTTGCCAACTAGCAAGTGTCCTCTGTCGAGAAGCGCTATAAAATTCATTGTAAGCGATGGGTCTTTCATATATTTCACCATCTAGTGCACCAATCTTGGCTAAATTATCAGCTTTCTCATTGCCCGCAATAGAGCAATGGGCGGGGAGCCACACTAGGGTAAATTTATAACATTTTCTTGTCAGGTTACTCAGAGATTCTCGTATCTTCCCCAAAAAGAATGGATCGTGATTATCAATCCTCTTTGAGCGAAGAGCTGCAATTGTGCTGAGACTATCAGTGAGGATAAAGTAATGGTTCGGGGGTAAAGTATTAATTATTTGCAAACTATAGTGAACTGCTGCTAGTTCCGCTATATAAACAGAGGCGGGTTCTGAAAGTTTGAGAGAAATTGAAAAATTATTGTTGAAAATACCGAAACCAGTGGCCTCACTGATTCGTGACCCATCAGTGTAAAACATTTTAAGGCAGTCTATGTGTTGATATTTACTTGTGAATATTTTAGGGATCTCCCGCGAGCGTAGATGATCCGGAATTCCACGAATCTCTGCTTGCATGGACGTGTCGAAGAATAAAGTGGATTCAGGAATATCTAGTATATTGACGTATGTGGGAACATACCTAGCAGGCGTTATTTCTTGTGACATGTGATTGAAATACACTGTCATGAATCTGGTTTGGGGTTGAAGCTCGACAAGTCTTTCAAAATTTTCAATTACCAGTGGGTTCATAACCTCACATCGAATAAGTAAACGAGAAGAGAGATCCCAGAATCGGTCTTTTAAAGGAAGAACTCCCGCTAGTACTTCAAGACTCATTGTATGGGTCGACTGCATGCAACCTAAGGCAATTCGTAAACAGCGATACTGTATCCGTTCCAGTTTAATAATGTGAGTGTTCGCAGCTGAACGGAAACAGATGCACCCATATTCCATTACTGAAAGTATTGTTGTTTGATACAATCTTATCATGTCACTTGGATGAGAACCCCACCATGATCCAGTTATTGTTCGCAGAAAATTTATCCTTTGTTGGCATTTCGTTATTAGATACCTAATGTGGCCTCCCCATGTGCCTTTAGAATCGAACCAAATTCCAAGGTATTTAAAAGTCAGGACTTGGGCTATCGTTCTACCAACCAACTGAAGCTGAAGCTGAGCTGGATCACGCTTCCTTGAGAAAACGACCAACTCTGTTTTCTCCGTAGAGAAATCGATGCCCAGCTTTAAAGCCCAAATTGATAAATTATCCAAGCGGTGGTTGCAATGGTTGTTGTAAATTTATAGCTTTTGGTCCTGTGGCAGAAACCACCCCATCATCTGCAAGTTGTCTAAGAGTGCATGGGCTGACAATACAATTATCAATGTCATTCACGTAAAAATTATAGAGAAGGGGGCTTAGACAAGAGCCTTGAGGGAGGCCCATGTAACTTATTCTGAGTGTCGCCAAATCGTCATATGAAAAATGCATGTGCTTTTCTGACAATAAATTGTATAGATAATTATTTAATATCGGTGAAAAACCACATTGATGTAGCTTCTCCGAGAGAACATCAATGGAGACTGAATCGAATGCTCCTTTTATGTCTAAGAACACAGACGCCATTTGTTCTTTTTTTGCGTAAGCGAGTTGGATTTCTGACGAAAGTAGCGCCAGGCAATCATTCGTTCCCTTTCCTCTCCGAAAACCAAACTGGGTATCTGAGAGCAAGCCGTTCGCCTCAACCCAATTGTCGAGACGTCGTAGGATAATTTTTTCCAACAATTTCCTGATGCAGGATAGCATTGCAATCGGTCGATACGAGTTATCATCGGAGGCTGGTTTTCCCGGTTTCGGAATGGCGATAACTCTCACTTGTCTCCAGTCACGCGGGACAATATTCTGCTCAAGAAACTTGTTGAATAAATTCAACAAGCGTCTTTTTGCTAGGTCAGGCAGATTCTTCACCAAGTTGAATTTAATTCTGTCTAGTCCCGGAGCATTATTGTTGCATGAGAGGAGTGCAATTGAAAATTCCATCATTGTCAAAGGCGAATCTATGAAACTTGTGGGAGCATCGCGAATGATTTTCTGCGCAGGAGCAGAATCTGGACAAATTTTCTTGGCAAAATTAAATATCCAACGATTCGAAAAATCTTCGCTTTCATTAGTCACGTTACGATTCCTCATTCTTCTGGCTGTGTTCCAAAGAGTACTCATTGATGTTTCTCTTGACAAGCCATCAACGAAGCGTCTCCAATAACTAGACTTTTTGGCACGACGGAGACTGTCAAATTTGTTTTGCAAAATGAAATAATTTTCAAAGTTCTCACGTATACCCCCTTTCTGTTTCATAATTTCTTTGTAGGCAACTTGTTTAGCTTCATATGCATCAGAGCACTCTTTGTCCCACCAAGGATTAGGGGGCCGTCTATTTATTGTCATTCCAGGATTGCATTTCGTTTGGGCTTGTTCTGCTGCTTCAATAATTAAACCCGCTAAGAATTCATATTCTTCGGTAGGGGGTAGCTCTTCTGTCGAAGCAAGAGAAGTGGAAATTAATGTTTCGTATGTTTTCCAATCAATATTTCGTGTTAAGTCATAAGGAACATTGATTGAATTCGTAAGGCCTAATTCACTGTTAATTGAAACAACGATTGGCAAATGATCGCTACCGTGAGGATCAGGTACAACCTTCCACGTGCAATCTAACCGAAGTGATGTCGAGCATAGAGATAGATCTAATGCACTTGGACGTGCAGGAGGTCTGGGGATGCGTGTTGTTTCGCCAGTATTTAAAACTGTCATATTAAATTCGTCACAAACATTGTATATCAAAGAGGATCGATTATCATTGTAGAGGGAACCCCACAATACTCCGTGCGAGTTGAAGTCTCCCAGTATCAGACGCGGAGCAGCCATGGATTCCACTACCTCAAAAATTTGACGTTGTCCAATTTGAACTTTGGGAGGTATATATATAGAAGCGATAGACATGTCTTTGCCTTTAATGTTCGTTTGGACAGCTACAGCCTCAATGCCCGCAAACAAGGGGATGTTAATTCTATAGAAAGAATAGCACTTTTTAATTCCTAGAAGCACTCCTCCATACGGGGTGTCTCGGTCTAGGCGAATAATGTTGAAATCATTTAAGTTGAAATTAATGTTTGAGGTAAGCCATGTTTCACATAGAGCAAAAGCATCGCATTTTAAATTATGCAGTAAAATTTTTAAGGAATCAATTTTAGGTATGATACTTCTGCAATTCCACTGAAAAACAGTGATGGAATCTTTCATTGGAGGAGGTGAATTACCCATTGAAAGATACAATCGCTGCAAGGATGGGCCATTGAGCAATCAGCTGCTCTAAAAATGTCCTAATTGTTGGGAGGAAAGCTGAAAGTATACTCTTTAGTGGTTCAGAAATATTGAATGCTTTAAAAACCCAATCAACAATTTCAGAAAATTTCAATAATCCTACCCCCGGCTGAGGCTCAGAGGAAGTCGAAATTTTATTATTTCCAGTAATGGTGTTCTGTTTGGATTGTACGTTCCCAAAACCGGGCGGAATTGATTTCGGTTTTGAATCGGAATTTTTCGGTTTTGGGCGCAGTTTATCTATTGGTGGAGAAATTTTAAGGCCCTTTCTTGGCAGCTTGGGAAAAGAAGACTGTTTTCTTTTTCTGGAATTTCCGGGTAAAACAAATGATGTACCTTCGCACGCTCCGTCAGAGTCAGACTGTTCCGAAAATAGAGATGTGTAAGTGTTTTCTAAGAAGATGGGTTTAGGGGTAGCATTTTTCAACATTTCTGCATAGGAGCGCTTAGACCTCTCCTTCAAGGATCGTTTAATTTTATCCTCGCGCAATTTATAAATGGGGCATGCAGGGAGCTCATGCGAGTTTTCTCCGCACATTAAACATTTTTCTGAATTTTCATTGCATATATCCTCTTGATGAGAACCCCCACATTTGCCACATCGTGCCTTATTGGAACAGTAAGTGGCTGTGTGGCCAAGCTGTTTGCAATTAAGGCAATTCATTACACGAGGGATAAAAAGGCGAACAGGGAGACGAATCTTATCGATAATGACATAGTTGGGCAGCGCAGACCCAGCGAAAGTCACTCGAAATGAGTCAGACAGTCGATAAACTTTTTTATCTCCTTCGTGTGATACTGAATGCAATTGCTTGCATTCAAGTGAACAGCCCCACAATAGTAAAAACCTAAAAATGCGCAACCAACAAGTCTATGGTTGACCTGAAAGAACTCGCCACTAGCGAATTTGCAAACGCAGCGGCTTAAGTCGCAGTGCACATAGCACAACAAACGTGAGTCACTGTGTTGCTCGAAGAATTAATGATTGTTTTCCAATGACACCGGCTGCAGGTGTTTATACGGTTGTATAGAATTTGGCTGTGCCAATATTAATTAACGTAATTATTTACATAGGCGTGGCGTTTTTATGATTGTGAGCGCATCGATACAAATGCATAATTATGTTCGGGAAATAGAGCGTTCAACTGCTTACGAATAGCTTTAGTTAGAACAAGAGAACACGAGGTTCTAGCGAGAACCGAAGGCTCACTAACACTAAACCAATTAGGAAGTACTCACGTTCGGGGAACCTTCGTAAAATAATAGAAGACAGCAAGAGTTACTTTAAGGTAGAGGAGAATAGGAATACATTAACATAAAAACTACAAACGAAGGAGAAAGATAGAAAGCGATGCGACACTAATACAAATATAATGTCAATCGCATGTTGAACAAGGATAGATAGCCAATAATTGAAATCTTGCTGAAGTAAGCAAGAAATTTACTATATAAACTTCAGAAGATTTAGAATCGAGGCTTTTTTTTTCTTTTTCCCCCTTTTTCAATTAACTCGATCAAGGCTGGGCCCCATGTACTGTGCGTACCTCTGGCTGCCAACAACCGAGATCGATTTTAAGTTTTGAATAGTTAGGCGCGAAAAGAATCGCACAGTAGGGTAGTCTATACAGATGTGTACAAAAAGTAGGAGTAATATATGTTTTTCTAGAATCGTAAACCTGACTTTTGTGTTTTTTTTCCGTTCGCGTTTTCCCCGTGTTAGGAAGGGAATAATATGTTGGTAACGTGTTGTGCGGGAGTAGCCGTTGCGGGTAGGTGCATGTGGTGACAGCGGTTTAGCAATCCTGAGAGATTGCAGGACGCATTTATGACTGGAGGCTAAAATCAGCAATGTCTTCAGATCAGTGTATACCATAAAGTGAGAAGAAAGGTTACATTTTGAAAGTGTTTGAGCGTTTTTTAGTGAATAAGGTGGCATTTTACCGACTACTATCGTCAAAGAGAGAAAAAAACATCGAGACAGGCGTTGGTGGTAACCAGTTTTAATGCCTGAAATAAGTCTCGTCGCGAGGAAACCTTAACCATAAGTGTAGATCCGAGAAAAGCAGAAATTCGACGATTTCTGATCGTGTTAATATTGAATGTGATGAAAAAAAAAATGCGTAAATTGTCTGCGGAATTTGATGGTGAAAACTGAAGAAAAATAACAAACCACGAAAAATACGATAGCTTAAATGTGGAAAAAGACAAACACTCAGCATATCTGATCGATTCAGTGAAAGTTTCTTTGTTCACAAAACTTTGGCAGAGTGCGTCAACGATCTCTACGAATACATATGCGCTTGCTACGAGTTTAAGGATCTAGATCATCTCGACAGGAACTAACGAGTAGATCAACAATGCAGCTCAGGTAAGTGAGAAAAAGAAATTTTCTTTCATACTACACAGGGACAATATAAAAAGATCAACTTTATTGAGCTATTACGCCGCGATAGTAGGATCATAAGAACTACATCTGGCTACTTTCGTTTTTTTCGAAGAAACGGTTAATTTTGTACATTGCATCACTTAATTAATTAATTAATTAATCCACCACACACGGTGAATACACTAGACAATGTATGATGACATATAGTGACGACCATAACACGACGAACGAGAAGTAAATGAAACCTTACACCATGAAGCGAGAACGGACTAGCAGAATAAGCATTTTACGTTAGCAACCAGCCATGTACTGAAACAGCTGGTACCGACGAAGAGACCGAGACTGTGGTTGATGACGAAATAATTAAATAGCGGGAGAAGATATATCAACAATCGTGACGCAATCGGTGGGTGCAAGGAACTGAACGCGCTGAGGCGATACGATTGCAATTAAAACACATTTCATCTTTTTTCTTTTTTTTCCTCAAACGTTCGTTTCTCATGGAAAGTGAAAAAACGAAGACGATTGGATAAATAAAACAAATTACCTTAAACTGTTATTGAACAAATAATGAGGGCTGGAAGAATATTGAAAGCATTAGTGAACATACAATTCACATCGGAAACTGTACTTATTAATACTAGCGTAGCTAACACCAATGAGGTTGTTGAACTACTACGCAGGGAAAAAAATATTGAAATAATCAAAGAACAGGGTGAAATAGTCCAAGTAAAACTACACGAAGAACTAATACTCATTCAAACCCCACATACTCCCAGTAAAGCGACAGCGAACCAGCTAAAATTCTACGTAAGAACCTTTCTCCCAACAATATGCGGAAATCTCATATTGAACACTAGAAACGGTGTAATGACACACCACGAAGCAATGAAAAAACAGCTAGGAGGCCAAATCATTGGATGCACATACTAATCCCTAAATGTCTAGGCTAGATGAAATCAGTGAATACATCTTACGCGAATACGAGAATTTAAACAAAAACAAAGGAAGAGCCAGAACGCTCCAAGGAATCCTCACAAAAAAACAATTGCTTAAGGAAGCCTTCGAAGAGTTCGAAGCAGTATTAAGTAAATACGAAAACAGAGTCGAAGTTAGAGTTTGGAATGAACTAACCGACAAATTAGACATAGTACAGAAAAAATACGACCAGTCAATAAAAATCCTTGATAGGACAATAATACTCGAAAAGAAGTTAGATATAAAAGGAGTTATACCCAAACAAATACACTTATCAGAAGCAAAAATAACCAAACAAAGAAGCTTATCAGACAGTGGATGCGAAATAAAAAGCAACACCATGCAGCGTAATGCACAAGAGGCGGAATACCGCTTCCCTAAAACAGAGGCTATTCAGTGTATCCCTGAGTTTAACGGGTCTCGGGATGAATTAGACGCGTTTTTATACCACGTCGATCACTTTGCCGAACAAATACCAGCAGACGAACCGCATACAGATCTAGTCTATGTGGTACTACTGAAATTGAAAGGAAAAGCGGCAGCAGCAATCGCTAAAATCAAAGGCGACACTTGGAATGAAACAAAGACGAACTTGATTAAAGAATTTGGGGATAATGTATCCATAGAAGGTATAATTACCAAAATAGAAACCCTAAGGCAAAAACCACAGGAAACATTTAAAGAGTACAAAAAACGAGTGATGGAAATAAATACCCACCTCGAATATTATGACGAAGGACCAGGGGAAGTAGACAGGGCTATGACAAAAAGCTTGAGGCTACACTGCATATGCGGTTTATATAATAAAGAACTTAAGCAAATAGCCCAGAGTCAACGTGAAATGCCGCTAGTCGAGCTACTGAACTACTTAGAGGAAAGACATGCAGAATGCGAGCATTTGACGGAAATAGGTAATAGACTGGAATCATTGGAATTAGCACAAAATTCAAACAAATTCAAAGGAAGATGGGCGACAGACGGGGGGTTTAACAATCCACCAAGACAGTTTAGGAACGACGACCATAGACCTCGACGCGAGGATAACCAAAACGAGCGTGGTAGATACAGAAACGGCTATCAGCCACCAAGAACAAACAACAATAGAAGCTACCAACAAGATAGACAAGGAGAAAGTGGGCGCCCAGGAGGTAGTTACAACTACCAAACGAATAACAACAACCAGAGGAGCATGCGCCCAGACGGAAACAATAGGACCGATTGGAGGCAAAATGAACCATGCCCAAGACCATGGAGGGAAACGCAGCAAACAGGCTGGAGGCAAAATGAATCTGGCCCGAGACCATGGAGAGAAGCACGACAAGCAGGTTGGAGGCAAAACGAGCCTGGGAAAAACCAGTGGAGGGAGCAGCAACCCCCCTGGAAACAGAATGGCTCAAACCCTAGACAATGGAGGGAACAACCAGACTGGAAAAGAGGCGAGTCACCATACAAGCAGGAGCATAGAAGAGATGAAAACCAAAGAAAAAACTGAACGATGGGGAGTTCGGGCAGATAGATGGCAGGACCCCCTACAATAACAGGCCAGAAAATAAACCGTTTAAACAACCCCGACAAGTATGCGTAAATTGCGGTACATACAGTAAAACAAGCACAAATAAGAATTTAAGAAATTATAATACAACTAGACAACGACTGAGTACTAAGTCGCTCAATATACGATATAATGGCCACGGACGGCCCACCACATTGCAAGAAAACACGAGTAATCAATTCCAAGGAACCATGCCTCCATATGAGAAATTGGACATAGAATGTACCAGAAATCATCAATTACTAGTAAATATCGCCTCAATAGAAAGGCCTGACATTAGGATTAAATATATGCTTGATACAGGAGCGTTTCTTAATGTAATAAGATGGGATACGGTCGCGAAAATTGGAGCCAGATTTATTAACTATCGGGATAAGTTATACATTACAGGTTTTAATCTGACACAATCAGAAACTATTGGATCAGTAGAAACCACATTAATAATTGGAAACTCGAAATATCCAATAAAATTTTATATTGTAAAGGATTTGTGCGTCCCGGGAATTATAGGAGCGAAATTTCTTAAGGAATGTACAATTTTTATATCTCAGCAATTGAACTACATCGCCCTCCGTAAATCGAATAGGAGCGACAATGAGCCAAATGGAGATAAAATACAAAGTCCTGATGCTTTTGCGTCAAGAGAGGAAAATATTCCCAACTACGCGGGTGACATGAATTCAACTAAAAACATTGAAGAAGTACGTAACAAGATCCCCGGAGGAAGGGATGGGATGAATAATAGATATCAAAATAAAATAGCAAGGGATGATGAAATGCCCTCAAACATGACGCGAAAATGCAAAATTCTGGCTGAGAAGGCATGCCAGACAGAGGCAATTACGAAATACACTGATGATAAGACACAGTATGATAACGAAAAAATGAATCATATAACAGATATGACCAAACTAATAGAAAACAGAAATAACAATAAAACGTCAAGGAAAAGTTTTATTGAATCAGACACATCTCACAGAAGAAAGTGCATGACTAGCATGATCCCGGAATGCGGATCAGAATATAGGATAGATTTTAATGATTATGGTACAAACAAGAAAGATTACTATAAAAAGAATTACACGAATGAGTCCAACGAAAAAAATTACATGGATTCCTACTATGGAGAACAGGTTTTAGAAAACTTGGATGACAACCAGGACTATAGTCTGGTTGACAATAAAAAGTACGATCAGTTACGTGGTAATGAACGAACTGAAAAATTATTAGAGAACCTCAATTTGGATCATTTGAAAAGAAACAATTTCCAAGCCATGGAATCAATTATGGCGGAATATAGTGATGTGTTTTACCAAAAGGGAGACCATCTAACAACTACAGACGCGGCTGTCCATGAAATAGAGACGACGTCGAACGTACCAATAAATAAAAGACAATATAGATTTCCCGAAGCAACAAAAAAGCATATAAATGCAGAAATCGAGGAAATGTTGAAGCAAGGCATTATTAAGCCCAGTAAAAGTCCATGGAATGCACCGGTTTTGTGCGTACCCAAAAAGGACGATGAAAACGGAAATAAAAAGTATAGAATTGTGGTTGACTTTAGAGCGCTAAATTTAATAACAAAACCGTTTGTATATCCGATCCCACTGATCGACGAGATACTTGATAATCTCGGAGGAGCTAAATATTTTTCAACATTGGACCTGAAATCAGGTTTTTATCAAGTCCCAATTAACCCAAAAGATGCGGCTAAAACAGCCTTTTCAACCCCTAAAGGGCACTTTGAATTTACAAGAATGCCTATGGGCCTTAGAAATAGTCCATCAACATTTCAGAAGTTGATGAACACAATATTGTATGAAATTGAAGGTGTGAAAGCTATCGTTTACTTAGACGATATTATCATTTACGGGTCAACTATTGAGGAACACAATGAAAACCTCATAAAAGTTTTGAAGGCTATGCGCCGACACAATTTGAAAATTGAGGCAGGAAAATGCCAAATTTTAAGAACCGAAATTAAATATCTCGGACATGCAATTAATGCTGAAGGCATTCGGCCAATGGAGGATAATATAAAGGCCATCAAAGAAGTGACTGTACCAAAAACAGTTAAAGGAGTCCGTTCGTTCTTAGGAACGGTTAATTTTTATGGTAAATTCATACCACAAATAGCAGAAAAACGTAAACCATTGAACGATCTGCTAAAGAAAAATGTAAAATTTATTTGGACCAATGAATGTCAGAAAGCATTCGAAGAATTGAAAGATTTTTTAACTTCAAATACTCTGTTGGTAAGACCAAACTACAAAGATACGTTTGTGATCACAACAGATGCAAGCGAGTATGCCATTGGTGCAGTACTCTCTAAAGAAAAGTCCACCGATAGACCCATAGCCTATGCGAGCAGAGGTCTAGTAGGTGCAGAAAGAAGATACCATACGATAGAGAAAGAATTACTCGCAATTGTATGGTCAGTGAACAGATTCAAACATTTTATTTATAATCAGAAATTTATCGTCTACACAGATCATAGACCTTTAATCTCTATTTGGAGATTGAAGGAAACATCACCCACCCTGACACGACTTCGTTTAAAGCTCCAAGGGTTGGAAGTGGACATACGCTACAAACAAGGAAAAGATAATATTGTAGCAGATTTTCTATCAAGACTTAATCCTGATGCTGAGATAGATGAAAAATCTCACACGGTCGCTGTAGTCACACGACAACAGAAACTGCAACAACAGCAAGAAGAAGACGAAAAACTTGCCAAGCAAACCGAAACAAAGACCACGAACCAGATTACAGACCCATCGGGAAGATTTGGGCTATTCAAGGACACACAGCAATCCGAATGGAACCCTCACATGGACGGGCTAGAAAATATCGATTTTGAATGGGACGAAAAAGATGATCTAGAAGTAACAATAACACATGAAGATTTTGAAAATGATCTAGAACAGGGACGCATAGATTTTAAACTATTAAAGTTTTCAAAAAGCAAGATCGACGAGAGCGAAACAGACGCCACATTCGTTATCGTTAATAGTAGGTCAGCCTATAAAGAGCTGAGCGAATTGGTCGACCTCCCTCATGGGTTGAAAGATTTTCTAAATGGTAGAATATTTGCCATCCCAAACAGAAAAATATGGGGTATGATTCTAAATGGGTCAAGCCGATCAAGAGCTGACACAAAAGTATTTTTCCAAGGATTAGTTGACGCGTTCGGGAACTGCCCCGAACACATGAAAGAAGATAAGAATATTCAAATTATCTCCTTTAGAAACATACAAACGCCACCAGAAACTAACATTTTACGATTTGTAGCAGGTAAATTCAATAAAGTATTCACCCTCTTTGCGCCAGAGAAAGACCGAATGCATGTACCAGTAGGAGAAAGAGAAACCGTACTTAAAGAGTTTCATGACTCTCCGCTGGGCGGACATGTCGGCAGTAAAAGAATGTTGAAACGCATAAGCCCACTATTCGAGTGGAAAAATATGCGACGAGATGTAGAGAACTACGTCAAACAATGTGATTCGTGCCAAAAGAACAAGATTGGACGATCCAACAAAATTCCAATGAAAATAACAACCACATCGTCCGAACCATTCGAAAAGTTATATATGGACATTGTGGTATTACCAGAATCCGATTGGGGTAACAAATACGGTCTAGTTATGCAAGACGACCTAACAAGATACTTGATTGTAGCACCGATGGAGAATCAAGAAAGCGCAACGGTCGCGCAAACATTTGTTGAGAATTATATTTGTAAATTTGGAGCTCCCTTGGAGTTAGTGACAGATAATGGAGCAAATTTTGTAAGCTCCCTAATGAAAAACGTCTGTAAAATTCTAAAAATTAAGAAAATCACTACGAGCACCTATCATCCACAAGCAAATTTAGTGGAGAGGTCGAACAGGGAACTTAAAATGTACTTGAGACAATATGTTGGAAATGCCCCGAAAACTTGGGACCAACATTTGCCTTTCTTTACATTCGAATACAACGCCACGTCAAACTCATCGACGGGCTATACACCATTTGAATTAGTATATGGTAAAAACGCCAACATTCCTAATTCAATTTATAAATGGAACAATGATGGGCTATATTACGAGGACTACGTCAACGAAATACGGTCCACGTTCAAACACCTGCACAAAAAAGCACGAGAAAACCTAATATTGTCAAAAGAAAAGAGGAAGGACCTATACGATAAAAACGCCAACGAGTGGCAGCCTATGTGGGGCGATATGGTACTTGTAAAATCTGTCCCCACGGGTACAGGACAAAAACTGCAAGCTCTGTGGAGAGGCCCATATGAGGTCGTAGAACTCCCGAGTGAATGCACGACCGTAATTAAAAACGGAAACAGATTAGAGAAGGTTCATAATAACCGTCTCAAGAAGTACACGGATTGAACTCTAGGAAGAGAAATGTACATATTGTAAATAGATATACTGTAGATACATATATAAAGTTTACTAGACAAATGTAATTTCACAGCGTTCTGGTAAATCTACATGGTGCACGTTGCAAAATGTAAAATTAGGTTTTTGAATAATTTGGCGTCTTGTAAAAATAAGAATGAACATAATAATCAGTCATTTTGTTCGCTGGCATATGTCAGCGTAAGATGACGTAAAATTACAAGAATTTTTTTCGAAGTATGTACATAACCCGGAAAATGAGAGACCATTGACCATGATCAAAGATATCCCATTTTACGAAACTCAAGTATTAAACACTATGGTAGAGGAAACTAAACGCGATCGAAAAATACATAGACAACGGTGGAAATATATCCACCACCCTATATCTCGCGCAAGCGAGCAAGAGTGAAAGGAAACTAAAGCACCGATGATAAGTATTAACACAAAGTAACTAGCAGCTTTTCAAGTGGCGAACGAGCCTAAGCTCAGATTTAACACTCCTTAAAAAAAAGCTCTAATCTAATCAAAAAAAATATTTCTAAGGTAGCACTCACCAGATTATCCTATAAATTATTACAGTATCCGTCGAGAGGGGGAAGGCACCAGAGCAAGAAGAAAATACCCTAAAAAGAGGAAGAACAAAGTACAAACGAAAAAAAAACAAATTAAAAGAAATACACTTACCATACATGACACCATAGCTGAAAAAAAATAAAGAAACGTCTCGGAGGGTGGTTTTCGGAGAGCCTAGAAACAAACAATACGCAATAGTGAATCCGGTTCAAATTTATATTTCCGACCCTGCAAAGAATAAAAATGTATAACCGAAGAATAAATAAACATAATAAGATACTTACCTTAACCTAAAAATGGCGAAGACAGGCACGGAACAGCGGCACGCTCACGCCCGCCACTTCCGAAATATCGGAGACCCACGGTGCGGGCCCTGTGGAGGCCACGGGCATTGGGTGAATATACAACGAATGAACTATAAGAACAAAAAGGAAACAGTTTTTGGAACCGAAAATCAATCAGAAATAAAAACGCACTACTTACCTCATTATTAAACCGTAGCTCTCGTCACAAACGATTGACATCAAATGCCGAAATCGGAACAGAAAAGGGTGCAAGAGACGCGTTAGTACAGTCTAAACCACTTACACTGCACATAATAGTGCACGAGAAAAAAGAATTCAGGAGGCGGTTCACGTTTCACGCTCACAGCATTTCTTGTTTTGCAATACGGTTATAAATCTAATGAAGCGAGTTATTGTAACTATGCTAGGGTAATGAGGGCATTTTGACAGTGAATACGATTGTAACCGGAATACGCACCGCTTTGCTCAGCAATCATATAAGAGCAAGTTTATCTAGCTAAGACAGGAGTAAAACAAAAGGAAAACCAGACTCGAGTTCAATCTATATTGGCAGCGTACATTTTTACTAGATAAGCATTATATAGATATAGGCTCAATACTGTACTGTTGGACATCCTCTTTCTGCGGGGTTTTTCCATATGCCGCGCGAGGATTTATGCAAGATAGCAAGTTTTTTCCTTAAGGTAACAAGCCGCATCAATAAAGATTTAAGGTAACAAGCTTTTTGTCACATGAATTACATATACATAGACTTAAGGCATAAAATTGTTGCCCCAGTTGAATCAATATAAAAGACAATGATGCAAGATCAACGCGTTGCGTTGATTTTTCGTTCCATATATACATATGCATATTGGTTTAAAGCAATAGAAAAATAATTGATTTTACGACTCTATACATAAGAAAGTATCGTTATCTTTCATATTTTAGAACTATTTTCGCTGGAGTTTTCTTGGCCATGGCGAACGCAGCGTTGATTCTGGAAAGACTCAATGATGTATTACTGGCACAAGGGGTCTACGATTTTAAGGTAACGCTAACGTATAAGAGTCTTGTAGAGGATCAAGCAGAATTAGAATCGGCACTAAATGCTTTTAATGAAACCTGTACAGCGCTAATAGAAAGAATTCCGAATTTGAAATGCGGGGTCATAACCTCGGTTTGGAGCAAAGACACTAGTGACATTGCGAACATAAACACGTACATCAGGTATTTCTTTAAAACAAGAACACCAAGAGGGTTTTGGTCAGCAATTGGAGCAATGGACTCCGACGACAGAACTAGAATTGACGAAAATATGGATAAACTTAGACGAAACGAAGAAAGATTCAACAAAAATACAGAACATCAAGCGTCAGCAATCGAAAAAATATACAATTTCGTGAGCAACTCAACAATCACCATGGATAAGGCAGTCGAAAGCAACAATAAAAATTTCGAATCTTTAAAAACAGAAATCAGGAACACTCTTAACAGAGCCAATGACAGAGATAAAGACCTATACCTAGAAGCAACACTCATGGAGATAGGCATGTGGTATAACAGTATGAGACAATACTTAAAACTAAAACAAAAAACGTTGATAGCAATATTACACGCAGAAAACACAAAGAGCCTCGACCTAGCGGAAATAATAAACCCAGTACAACGAATCCGAACATTAGACAGTGAGGAAGCAACGCTGAACGACAACCTTACTTTCCCGAGAAGAGCAGACGGGGCAATTATGCCAGAGATATTAAATACACTTCATTACTACGTAAACCTCACCAACGACTTAGATATAATTATGACACTTCAAATTCCGCTCGTGAAAAAAAGCAAATGGTATGCGTATAAAGGCACAATCGAGCCAAGCATAACCGGAAACATATTGACAATATTGCACTTAGAGGAAGACATAATAATAAAACAAGAAAACAACTGGGGATATGTATTAACCCAGGCAGATTATGACAACTGCGATAGAATAGGAGACACTAGGCTTTGTAAATTAAGCAATATAGAAAGAGACCTCAAACAAGAGGACACATGTATGGCCGCGCTATATTTTAGAAACATAACGACGACATGCAAAACAAAAGTGCTGCAGTTGAACCACGACATATGGTTGGAAACTGCAAATAGAAACATATGGACGTATTTTACACCTAACAAATTGAAGGTATCCGTTTTCACGGGAAAGAACGTTACGGAAACTACAATACAAGGCAAAGGAAATATAAAATTACTGCCGGACATGATGATACAGACGGATAGTATAAGAATTACACACTTCAGTGAAACACAAGGTGAAACAAAATTAACATACCACATACCACATACGGACATACCAAATATTTCTAGTAAATGGAAGGATAAGGGGATACCGTCTCTTTCAAAACGTAATAAGATAGTTTCGTTATTTGACACAAAGAAACTCTTCGACATAGGGGTAGAAGTCGACGAAATAAAAAACCATAGAACCACGCTAGAAAATTTAGCATATGCCCCTCTAGAGAACCCATGGACGACATTTAGTGTCTTCTTGGTCATAGGAGGAGCTTTAGGCATATTCTTCCTATGTTTCAAAGGGGAGATATCATGCTGCACACGGAAAACCGTTATAGAACCACACATACCAAATATAGGACAGAGGGAAAACAGAAGACAAACGAAACACACACTGGATAGGAACATTATAAGCAAAACGAAATTACAGACCATAAATGAGAAGAAAAAAGAGAAACAACCAGACATGAACATGCGCTTAAATAAACAACAACAAAAAATTCAGAAGGCAACGCCAAATACTAAAGAAGGGGGTACAATGCAACCCAATCAACAAAGGACGCAAAATATTACGACAGCGCATACTAGTAAACCAGCACTAAAAAAAATGCAAGGAGGAATAAGAACGTATTGAGCAACAAAACGCAATAAGAGACACAATGCAAATTAAATAAACATGATAATCGTTGTCATTAATTAACATGCATATAAGCAATTTACAATATGAGGAAAAGCGAAAGTGAAAGGAAAATAAAGAGTAAATAATCAACAGTGAGAACATAAAAAAAAAACATAAACATAACAAAAAAAAAATTAGATAAAGGTAAAGGTATACAAATATGATACAAAGGAACAAAATTACCACGAAATGGGTAATAGTTCGTTTGATATAAGGTGAAGAAAAGCTTTTAAAATGCGAATACAAAAAAGGAGTATAATTGACGAAAATATTTATTTGCAACTAAGAAAGTAATATTTGCAAAGCCAGAAGCAAAAGTATGGAAGAAATAAAGAACATACTACAATATAAGAAGGAAAAGATAAAGACAGAATTTATTGAAAACTCTTAGATTATAAAGACACATGCGGCGCAATATAAATAAGAGGTTAAAAGCATTGGAATGAAAAAGCATATCAGAAAAGCTGCAATAAAAGGAAGCGGGAAACGCCTGCGAGTAACGCAGAATTACAATGCATGATTTACAAATAATAAAAGATGGAGACTCACTCTGGAAATCATGAAGCAGAACCTAGACACAAAGAAAACATGGACAACAATATATGAAAAGAATGAACAATTTTTAATTGGAATTATTTTTTTCTCATCCTACGCTGGCCAGCGGATAAAACATATGCAATATTGATTAAGAATCATTTATATCACTTAATACAAGTATGATAGCTAATACACATATGAGCGGACAAGGGAACCGGAACCCGGAATGAGTATGAATGTCTTTATTTTATGAACGTGATGACAAATTCTATTTACATGACGACTAAGAATCGCAGTCGAATTAAAATATACACGAAAAAGAAAAACGTAAAACATGAACGCAGCGACAGAAGGACACAACAAGAAGAAACACAAATATAACATGACCTACAGAGAAGTTAATACAATAAAGGGGAAAAAAAAGGTTAAACAAGAGGAACGTTTAATTAAAAACGGCAAAAGTGATAAAAACCAATGCAATCATGAAAAAGCAAAGAAAGTATTCAAGGGGGGCTAAAGAAAACAAAATAGAAGGGTTAATAATAGGAAGCTTACATACTTCCGGGGAATAATATTTTTACGGTATCTTTATAGGATCACCCTGGGTTGTCAAATTGAGAAGAATACGAATTAAGAGGTAACAGATGAAATGAAGAAAAGCGTCTGAGGGGAATAATTAAAGGAGTAATGACATACAGGATACAGATGGAAAAACAATGGTTGAAGGAATGTTTCAACAAACACGTAAAATATATAAATAATACTGGATACGAATCAAACAGATATCCATGCCCAATAGCAGGGAACTTCATAGGATGAAATTAAGTAATATAACAAAAACACCTAACAGACAACATATCGGAAAACGGGAAACAAGAGAAAAACAAATAAAGTGGAGAATTATGAATAAATAAATAAAACAAAATAATAAAGAAAGAATCTAAGTCTAATTTCAGTAAAACCAGGTCCCACCTGCAACCACCTTACTGGAAAGGGGGGAGGAGGCCACACCAATCCGAATAAAGGATACCACAGTCTCGCCGAAAGAAGGAAACATAGGTAACATTCAATCACATTTACAGCGCACTAACAAACTAAGCTAATCATAACAATTCGAAGCAAATTACTAACAAACTACTATGTCTTCATATATATATAAAAAAAAAAAAAAAAAAAAGAAAACAGCATAGTACTAACAAACGGTTATTTCTCCATATGAAAAAAAAAACATAACATAACTAACCACTTGTTCGAACAAACATAGATTAGATAGAATACCCGAACGTGAAGATAGACTAGATTGAATGCGCAAACGCCAATATATGATTTGATAAGCGATGAAAATTACATAATAAGATAGACTAGATTGAATGCGCAAACGCCAATATATGATTTGATAAGCGATGAAAATTACATAATAAGAAAGATTAGATTGAAATGCCCAAACGACAATATATGAGCGATGAAAATTACATAATAACATTAATAAGCAAAAAAAAAAAAAAAAAATTTTTTTTTACACAATTTAATATCAATTTATTATCCACAAAGAATTTTTTTGAAAAGCAACAAACAAGCAAGTGAAATCTGAAGATCAGGGACAAAAGAAATTTTTCACCCCCAGGAAGCCAACATCACCACATACTTTTGGTCTGAAAATTTATGATGACAAAGGACGAATCAGGTGGAAGACAGAGGGTTGAAGGTGTTGGGTTGTGACGGCAAGGGCGGAGCAACAGTGAAGGATGAGAACTGGACCAACGAACGAAAGGGCAAAACCGGAGCGGGCAAATAAATCAAAGGTAGAGAATGGTTGTAAGACAAGCCGCAATATGAAGCAAGTAAAAGAAAAACCATAGCAAAGAATCGGAGTCGCAACCACTGAAAAAAAAAATCGACTCAAGCTGGACATACTGCCAGTCATTATGCAGTGTTCAGTAAAGCGCAGTCAGAACCGTCAAACTCTGGCTGGAGCTAAAACACCAACAAAATATATAACCAACGAACTAAAGAAACGCATCAACACCACATCATGCGGGAAGCATTTTTACAAACTAGATGGCAGGAATAAAGTAGCCATCAGGAAATCAGCAAGGCAGATTAAACGTCAGTAGGAAGAATCCAGTAGGAAAGGTCGTAACACTAGCAAGTCAGCTACAGATTACGCATTGCAAAGACGACTGAGATAAGTTACACATCGCATTTCGTCTGCAACATTTTACAATTCACGAGGCAGGATAAGTCAAATATCCTATCCTCGGTAACCACAAAAACGACAACAACAAACGGAGAAGAAGGAGAGGAAGGAAACGAAGTAACGAAATTACATAATCCACTCGAACAGGACGCAAACCAAGCCCCAGATGCAGAATAGATGAAGGAAGCTGAGGCAAACGAACGGAAAACCAACCCCGGACTCACGAGATGGCAGTCGAAACACCCACACCCGATATCCGAAGTCGACCAATTGATAAGTCCCATGATACACGGAACATATGTACAGGCAGTACTATATGAACAAACAACCCAGAAGACGACATCCCAAGGCAGACTTCAAGCAACAGCAACTACAACGGCTTCTGGGAGGGCAGCATGGTAACATATTTAGGAGAACAGTAAAGAATTTATTATAAAACCAACACGTAACATTGATAATGATCTCTTCAAGATAATTATCAACTCATTAACAAAGGGGAGATGAACAGCCCCACAATAGTAAAAACCTAAAAATGCGCAACCAACAAGTCTATGGTTGACCTGAAAGAACTCGCCACTAGCGAATTTGCAAACGCAGCGGCTTAAGTCGCAGTGCACATAGCACAACAAACGTGAGTCACTGTGTTGCTCGAAGAATTAATGATTGTTTTCCAATGACACCGGCTGCAGGTGTTTATACGGTTGTATAGAATTTGGCTGTGCCAATATTAATTAACGTAATTATTTACATAGGCGTGGCGTTTTTATGATTGTGAGCGCATCGATACAAATGCATAATTATGTTCGGGAAATAGAGCGTTCAACTGCTTACGAATAGCTTTAGTTAGAACAAGAGAACACGAGGTTCTAGCGAGAACCGAAGGCTCACTAACACTAAACCAATTAGGAAGTACTCACGTTCGGGGAACCTTCGTAAAATAATAGAAGACAGCAAGAGTTACTTTAAGGTAGAGGAGAATAGGAATACATTAACATAAAAACTACAAACGAAGGAGAAAGATAGAAAGCGATGCGACACTAATACAAATATAATGTCAATCGCATGTTGAACAAGGATAGATAGCCAATAATTGAAATCTTGCTGAAGTAAGCAAGAAATTTACTATATAAACTTCAGAAGATTTAGAATCGAGGCTTTTTTTTTCTTTTTCCCCCTTTTTCAATTAACTCGATCAAGGCTGGGCCCCATGTACTGTGCGTACCTCTGGCTGCCAACAACCGAGATCGATTTTAAGTTTTGAATAGTTAGGCGCGAAAAGAATCGCACAGTAGGGTAGTCTATACAGATGTGTACAAAAAGTAGGAGTAATATATGTTTTTCTAGAATCGTAAACCTGACTTTTGTGTTTTTTTTTCCGTTCGCGTTTTCCCCGTGTTAGGAAGGGAATAATATGTTGGTAACGTGTTGTGCGGGAGTAGCCGTTGCGGGTAGGTGCACAAGTATCTTTACGTCTTTAAGTATGGTGTCTTTGAAACGACCAACCCCATGCTTAATTATGTCATCAACAGTCAAACTCGATTCTGTGATGACCCCATCAATTTCGATTTCCTTTGAAGGAATATACGCTCTATACTCACGCGTAAAAAGCTCGCAAGAAGCAATTGCATTGGCTTGTTTGAGACTACCAACGACAATGCGTATTTTATCTTTATTGACTTTGACGATCTCTTTTACATCCGAGAATCGCGAAGTCAAATCTTTAGAAATTTGAATAATATTTAGCGCCTTTGCTTTACGCCTAATAAATACAATCCATGGTCCCGTTGACGACTCTGGGTAAATTTTAATTCTAGTCGGATTTACATTTTCAGCATAAGGCTTAGGGGGAGGGTCTGTTACTCGTTCTCCCATCTCTTCATCCATTTTACCTAGCAAGAAAAACTATCACAAAAAGGAATGAAAAATATACCTGTTATACCTGTAGAACACACCTCATGTGTTACGTTGTAAACTAGGTGCCCGTTGTTTGACAATGTGACACTTGCTGTCCTTCTTCGTCGCGTTGCTTCTTCAGTAGAGAAATAGGCCTACCTGCAACACTTCAAAACTCTCTCCAGTTAAGCTGCTCGTCGGTATCACCACCACAAGCGCGCTCTCTCGGTTTCCACCGCCGCGGTAAACAAATGTGGCTACCTGTGGCTTGCTGCGAAAATCCCACTGTCGATGCGGCACTTTTCGGTGCCACTTGTTTTCCTTATTCGTCGTACCACTTCTGCGGTAGACGAATAGAGCAAATGGGTCTACCTGTGACGCTTCCCCTCTCGTCGATTAGAATTGCCCGACGACACCAATACAATATATTTTTTCTGTGTGTACAGGCACGATCACTGTCGATTTCTGCCACCGCGGTAGGCAAATTCGTCTACCCGCGGTTTGCTGTCAAAACACCGAGGATGCCGTTGACCACGCCTCCGACGTATCAACTGTCGACTCACACTTAACAATCAGAATATATTGGCTCAAATGGCACATTCCCCGTACATAGTCGAGAACAAAACCTTCCACCTGGAGGCACAACCGTCTCGGCCGGTTGCAAAAACTGTTATGATAGTTGAAAGTTGGCCGATGATGTACAGCATTTTGTAGTGACATAATATTCAATGCACAAAAGAAAATAAATTAGTATACATATGCATGTTTGTCATTCAGTTTGAATACGCGTTCGTCGAGTTTAAGGTTGTTGAAGCACCGGTTGTAACTGGTACCATGATAGTTATTTTAAGCTTTGATTAAAGAATTGGTTGAAATATTTCAATTTGAACTGCAAATAAATAGAAAGCTTGTAAAAATACTTTTCTGACAAGCTATAGATTGTCTAAATCCGTGCACGAGGGGCGGAGATATTAAACATTTTGTATTTTTAGTCCTCGCTTACCAATTTCCACTAATTAAAAATGAGATTGTTTCATACAGAGTATTGCTTTACTGGTGTTTTACGGGCAAAACTAAAACGATTTTGAATATCCGGGTATGAAAACACATCTACGTGATTCAAGGAATTCGATGTTGAGAACATTTTGTGAATTACCTTTATAATAAATGAACTATTTCTCAAAAATCAATATATAAGTTCACTTCAAAGACAAAATAATGTGTTGATAAAGAAACAGTGAGTTCTAGTATTTATTCCTTGGATTAGGTATTGCGTTCAATTATGACGTAAATGTTGGATGATATATCAATACACAGATCAACAAGTAATTCACGTCACCTAGTAGTGAGATAAAAGATTTCTAATATAATAGTACTTGTGACGTCACCGAAAGCAACTGTATGTTTGAAGCCCAAAAATCTAGCGAAAATTTATCTCTTTTGCAACATTTAGGCTATACTGGTTATGACGCAAAAATTACTACTTACATTATTTATGATAAGAATGTAAGAATCAATATATCATAATAATATACCTATAAAAATAATGTCACTGCATTAACCATCATCTCTCTCTTTCTCTGTCTCTCTTCTATCGCATCTATCTAGCTATTTCTGTATCCATTTCTAAGTAGTGTGATAAGATCTTCTGCCAATCTGAAATATTTATTAATTGTAACTGCGAAGGTTTGAGAAAACAAAACTATTTTTTGTCTGCTGCTACATCAACTCAACTTTAATTCAATTGTATTCAAAGCCCGTATCTACACTATAATTAAGGAAATTCATGGCTATATCAGAAAAATATTTGGCTTAACTGGGTAATATGAAAGTTTGACGATGAAAATTTCCAAAAGAGACATTCCACGTGCGATATTTAAACTATTCGTATTTCTAAGTCATTTTCAATGAAACATATCCTCAAAGACTGAAAGCTGAAGCCAGCAGGATTGGACTTGCCATCAACGTTTCGAAGACAAAATACATGAGAGGAAGAGGTTCTAGAGACGACAATGTGAACCTCCCACCCGAGTTCGGATTGACGGTGACGAAATCGAGATGGTCGACGAATTCATGTATTTGGGCTCACTGGTAACCGACGACAATGATAACAGAGAAATTCAGAGACGGATCTTGGCGGCAAATCGTGCCTACTTTGGACTCCGGAGGACGCTCCGGTCGAACAAAATTCGCGGTCGCACGAAGTTGATTATCTTCAAGACGCTGATTAGATCGGTGGTCCTCTACGGCCACGAGACCTGGACTATGCTCGTGGAGGACCAACGCGCCCTTGGAGTTTTCGAACGAAAGGTGTTGCGTACCATCTATGGTGGCGTGCAGATGGAAGACGGAACCTTGCGCAGGCGAATGAACAATGAGTTGTATCAGCTGTATTCGTTGTATTGGTACGAACTTTCATGAAAAATAACGGATCAAAGACCAAAAATATCCACAAATTAGATCCAGGAAAAGAAGTCTCCCAAAGTACCCACTCTCGATGGGGGATGCAACTACAATGTGTCTTCTAACTTATCGTCGTCCATATTTGGATATACTGAGTAGTTTGAACCATTTCTTTTTCACAGTATTGGTCTGTATAGGACTTATTTATCCATATTTCCTGCACGAGAATTTCGAACGAAACAATATGAAAGCTAGAAGGATGAATGGAAAGAGACTGCATTGCAATCAACTGAATGCACGGCTTTTATGTTATCGACATAGCCTAGACATTTGACACATTTGACATTTGAAATATCTACCTTTCTCATTCACGAATCACATTCTCCCTGTCGTTCTCTGTTCAAGGGGCTTGAAAGCACATGTGACCTTGTCTCATTTTACTATATTCAATTGCGCGTTAAAATACTGGACCAGTAAATTCTATTCTGTACATAAATCTTTTTTTCGGGAATATGTGGCCAAAATTGTGGCCATTTTACTCATATAATTCATTTAACTAATTTTTTTCATTGTATGCATTTTATTCATTTTTTCCAGTTTATTCATTTTGTTCAGTTTCTTCATTTTAATAATCTGACTATTTTTTCAGTTTTAATCATTTCATCCAAATAATTTATTTGATTCAATTTATTTCTTTATATTAATTTATAACCTTTTACCATTGTTCAACTTTTCATTTTAATCAATGCATTTAATTCTGCTCATTTTCTTCTTTTTATTCATTTTATCACTTCAGCTCATTTTGTTTATTTGATTCGTTTGTTTTATTTATGCATTTCATTTATTTTTTACTTTATTCATTTTGTTCATCCATCCTTTTTATTCATTTGATCCATTTCATTAATTTGATTCATTGTATTCACTGGATGAATTAAATCAATTTGATTCATTTAATTCATTTGATTCATTTCATTCATTTAATTAATTTGATTAATTTGATTCATGTGATTCATTTGATTCATTTGATTCATATGATTCATTTGATTCGTTGATTCATTTGATTCATTTGATTCATTTGATTTATTCGATTCATTCGATTCATTTGGTTCATTTGATTCATTTGATTTATTTGATTCATTTAATTCATTTGATTCATTTGATTCATTTGATTCATTTGATTCATTTGATTCATTTGATTCATTTGATTCATTTGATTCATTTGATTGATTTGATTGATTTGATTCATTTGATTGATTTGATTGATTTGATTCATTTGATTTATTTGATTCATTTGATTCATTTGATTCATTTGATTCATTTGATTCATTTGTATCATTTGATTCATGTGATTCATTTGATTCATTTGATTCATTTGATTCATTTGATTCATTTGATTCATTTGATTCATTTGATTCATTTGATTCATTTGATTCATTTGATTCATTTGATTCATTTGATTCATCTGATTCATTTGATTCATTTGATTCATTTGATTAATTTGATTAATTTGATTCATTTGATTCATTTGATTCATTTGATTCATTTGATTCATTTGATTCATTTGATTCATTTGATTCATTTGATTCATTTGATTCATTTGTAACAACATTCTACACACGCTGATTGATTTTTATGAAGATCTGATATACGGTGTGGAAAAAAACTGCTTTTTTCGTTTGCGAATTTTGCGCATTCTCTGTGCAACCTTAATTTTATGCATTTCAGTCATCCGTTTTATTTCATTCAATTTGTTAGTATGAGTCAATTTATTCTATTAATCTTATAACTATTTCTAAATATAACCTTTATTTTTATGTAATAACCTAATCTAATTTGATTCGTGTATATTATAATTTTGATTTCCATTAATTTTTCTACTCATTTTATGAATTTAGAAACCTATTGTTTCATTTTTACATTTCTTATAAAAGAAATGTATAGAATTCGCTCAAACCTTCAAGATTTTTCCGAGGCCCGGAGGTCCGAGTCTTATATACCAATCGACTCAGCTCGACGATTTGGGACAATGTCTCTGTGTGTGTCAGTGTGTGTATGTAACGGACAAATTCTCGTTCGTGTTTCTCAGCAATGGCTGAACCGATCCTATCCAAACCAATTTTAAATGAAAGAACTAAAAACAGTAAGAACGCTATTAATTTGTTTTTTTTTTTCTGATGTTTAGTTTCCAAGATATGAATGTTTGAATGCGTAAAAATGGCGTTTTTTCCAGTTTTTTTAATTATCTGACAATATAGATTAACAATTTATATGTTTTTAGACAGTTTTAACGAATACCTTTCGAACAAGTTATAGATTGTTGAAATCGGACTATTATCAAAAGAGATATTTAACATTAAATTCGGACGAAAGATTTTTATCATTTCCCATTGCCAGAAATATGACCAAAAACATGTAATCTATTATTAACGCCAAAACGGCTTATTTTAGGTCAATAGTATCTTCGGAGAATTTAATGGAAGCAATATATTCTTTCTTTTGGTATTATGCTTTTGCTGATTAATCCCCCTATGAGTAAGATATTTTCACAAATTTTTTTTGGAAGTGATTATGTCGAAATGATGCCTTCAGCAAATTTGTAGCTCTTACTTTTGCGAATAACTTTACTGAAGACTTCAAATATCTATTTTGAATACTTTAAAAGTTATGGCTTGTTGTTTGTTGATTACTCTTTGTCGCCTATTTTTTGTTCAATATAGTAATAATCCATTGAAATAAGCCAAACATTATTTCGATAAAACGAATTTTGTATTTCATTTTTCTATCTACAACCGCTAGAAATAATAACCGAACACTTCCAAGTTGTCTGGAAGGAACTTGATAACTTATCAGTGCGAAAATGTTCATTTGTGCGAACCTTCTGACTGAGATTTTACTAACTTACAACCATCGGATCGATCTGAAACACATCGGAAAATGAAAAGCGAAATAAATAACTCCAAGCAACGGCATAGCCTAGAGAAGCTTTTGGGGCTCCCCCCCCCTCCCCCACCACACTCAAAAAAAATATTGGATTGAAGTTGAAAATTTATTGATGCTGATTTAATTCAATATTACAATAACAATTATCTGATCCGTACATTGATAACCTGTTGTTGTAAACATTATGAGGACTTTTGATAGATTGTCGGAATGGGGTCCTGATATGTAACTGATCTATTGGTCTTGATTTCACAGTTGTCTAATTACATCAATATCAAATTCCTGCCTGAAAACATTCCAATAGAAAATTCCAGAGTTGAAATTGATTTTCAAATTGAGCTCGTTTTTGTAGAGAAGTACTGTAATAAGGGTCTTAATTTAATAGGAAGCGAAGTTAAAATTGATTTAATGTCTATGAAATATAGAACTGCTCACCAAAAATGCATAACTTTCAACATTTGCTAAAAATGTTTTTGCCTTTCTCATTCACTCTAAAATTCGTCAATCTAATCCCGACCGGGAGGGCCGAGTGTCATATGCCAATCGACCGAGTTCGTCGAGATCGAAAAATGTCTGTGTGTGTATGTATGTGTGTATGTGGAAAAAAATGTGACCTCTGTTTCTCAGAGATGGCTGGACCGATTTGCACAAAGTTAGTCTCAAATGAAAGGTACAGCTTTCCCATCGGCTGCTATTTTTATTGATTGGACTTCCAGCTCCGGAGTTACGAGTTGAAGAGTGCAATCACACAGCAAATTCCCATATAAACTGAAATGAAAAATTTTCAAAATGAAATTTGTATTTTTGATGCCAAATGACTTTAAAATGCATGAAACATTGAGATGTTTGACAAAAATTGACTTTTTTTGACTTTGGTACATTTTTGCCTTTCTCATATAGAAAGGTTATGCAATCACTCTAAAAATCGTTAATCATACCGGCCCGGAGGGAGTATGCAGTGAGGGATTGCTACTTTAAAATTAAAACTAGTTTTTTACGTTTTAACGACATTCAATTAGCTAGAGATTACTGGGTAGGGAAAGTTATGAAACTTAGAGCCATAGTACTCAAGTGAGAGCAAGGATGTGAAGTAAACAGATCGGAAAACTAGAAGTGGCAGGGTCATTAGAACAGGCTTAATATCGTGCGGGCTTAATTTTTGCCTTCTGATAATGAGGGTCGAGCTTAGGCAGAATAACTACGAATCACCCGAGTTCACTATCATGTGTCCTTGATAAAGGTAGACGTATCTATCTTTACCGTGACAACCGGCAAGTTTTCCGATCTGTTTACTTCACATCCTTGCTCTCACTTGAGTACTATGGCTCTAAGTTTCATAACTTTCCCTACCCAGTAATCTCTAGCTAATTGAATGTCGTTAAAACGTAAAAAAGAAAATGTGACTAACATAGTCGAAATAAAAAAGGAAAAAAAAAAAAAAAAAAAAAAAAAAAAAAAAAATTAAAACTAGTTTAAAATTTCTTAACAAGTTGAAAATTTTCGGCAGGACCTGGACCTCCCGGATCTTTCTCCATGATCCGCCGCTGGTTTCAAGCGATGATTCAGTATCACATAGTATCTCAAGATCGTGGCTGTCGATCCATTGTATGTATGTGCAAATCGTACTGAACATGTAATATTCATTTCCACCATTGTATTGAACATAACCAGCCATGGAATCGTAGTCTGGACAAATGAGAAAAGCACAATTGCACCACTAGGTGGATTAAAACAGGTTTTTATTTTGGGAATGCGTCGAGTTGAGACGAAAACGTAATATGATTAATAACGAGGATAACACTTTCCGAATGTAGAGAGAAATTTATGAAAAATGACGATTTCCATTCGACTCCAGCAGGTCTAGGGTTTGCAGTACCGACCCTTTTTGGTGAGAACCGATACTACGGTACTGAAGCCCTCAGTACCGGTAAAGTACACGTTGCACGAACTGTAGACGTAGGACTATACTACTTAATGTAAAATATTTATTTTCTTAGTATTTAGTGTGTGGGAAAAAACACCCGGAGCGGTGAAGAAAAATCAAATTTTAGACAATATATAGAACAAGCTTTCTAGTTGCTCTCAAACAGATCCTAAAAGTTCAAACACCCATGGATAACCCCAAGTTTGTAGATGCCACAGGATTGTAAAATGGTTAATATTACGCCATGAAAATTTAATTCCGTGACAATTTTGTTTGCCTGCAAAATGCCCGGTGTGTATGCAAAGCTCATGATTTGTTGCGATATTAGCATTGATCGGAAAAATGCTTTCCAACGCTGCGCATTGCATACATACAGGACATTTTGCAGGTCACCAGAAGCTGTTCATTTTACCACCGCCACATGTTCATTTTACCCTCTCGCTATAAACATGTCTCATTTTTGGACATGTTTAGAAATCAAGAATCATGTTTGAAAAAATGTGTTTATGACGAAGTATTTTTACCAGATATGTACAAAACATGTCTAACAAGAAACATAAGGTGATTGTAATATCTCATTCACTTATTAGTTAGAAAATAATGACTTTTCTTAACGTGTTCATTTTACCGCAAGTTCCCCTACCTACCAACCTACCTACGTACAATTCAAAATGAGTCAACGCTGATGATGATGGGTAGAGCGAAAGAGACAACTAGTACCACCACGACCCAATTAGCGCATTTCACCAAAATTCCACGCGGCTTTTCCCGATTGATTTTGCATAGCAAAGGGCTGAATGATCACACATTTTGTTCCAAAAAACAGCCCTGCGTTATGCAACACTTTGTGCAGGTTGATTATACCAGTTGCAAGTGGGGCCAAATTCACCAAGTTCCGTAAAATTCCTTTTAAATTACAGAATTGATAAAATTGCTTAGATGAGCTAAACTAATTAATCAAATCCTGTTTTAAAAGCTGTCCTTGCGTTTAAACCAAAATGGGAAGCTTATTACTACCACTACATTACTTAATTTTAAGCGCAAATAGCAAATACATGTGCTAGTTAAACCAAAAACTTACTGGCAACATTACAGCGGCATTTAGGAAGCAGTTGGAGCGGTCGCCTGTTGGACGACACAAGGTAGCGTCCCTCCACAGCCAGTGTAACGGACTTCTAGCTCAGCTACACTGGGTGTAAAAAACAGCGCAGTGATCTGCTTCGCCAGCCGTTCAACAGGGAACTGAGCGTGTCTGGCCAAGTCCGTTCTTTAAATAGTCGATGATGACGTCATTCATAGAAGCGTTGCGCGCTAGGTACACCAATCCGTCGTACAGGGCTTGGGAAGCGCTATCTTCTGTGTGTAAATGCGCGATATTTTGACAAGGTTGTATATTATTTATTTTTTAATGCTATGATATCAAAAATCTTTGGGTTTATCTATTGGAATCTATTCTTAGAAGTATTTCGGGGCGATTTGTGCAAAAATTTGAATATTTATCGTGAGATGGTTGAATTATATGCGTTTAAAATTGGACCACTTTTCGTTACATACCATTTTTGTAGAATTTGCAGAGTGCACCCCCATATCGAAAACAAAGACGTAGTCCTACGTCAAAAATCGAAAACAGCTTCAAAGTGAAATCGAATGCTCAAACTGATGACCTTATTCTCAGATGATTGATTTGTGCTGATCAAAAAAACATGTTTATTGTTTTTAATTGCTTCGGAATGATATGACTCATTTCACAGAAGATATTTTTCGTATGCGGCACTTTCTTTTATTTCAAAATCTAGGCCACTTTAATATCCCTAACTGTTAAGCGGTGCGACTTTCGTCGACTTCAACAGATGGTAAATGTAAGAAACCCTATTAATAACAGTAAATCAAAGCGAGAATGGCAGTAAATCCGAGCAGGTTGCTCGCATTTCCTCTCTTGCTTTTCTGTAAATTGGTTTCGATCTTTATGTCATTTGCCTACTATTCTCTAATGCATACCAAGGCTCCTTGCTTTTCCGTAAAGTATTGAGTTTTAAAATTATTAGCTACTAAATCGCTGTTCGTTCTTTTATAGATAATGGTTTAAGATCAAACCAAATACAGACATGACTTAGACCATAGTCTTATTACGCGCCACCCAGTGAATAATGAAAACCAATCAGAATGTCGCTAATAAACAAAATAATAGCAAATTTTTACGTCTCTTACGCTAGATGTGAATATTTTGAAATTTAGTACAAGATCGTTAAATTTTAATTTCGACAAAATAAAGCAAGAATTTAAACATACCGTTCAGTACAACGGGAGCTAGTAATGTTTTACTTCTAGAATTATTATGATGATGGCCCCACCTCATTCCCCTACAAAGGTGTTAGCTCAACGATTTATCTAGAAGACAATTAATATAATTAAAAGTCATCTTGTAGACCGATATTTTGAAACAGGTCCCCCTGGAGAGTCCACATATTTTTCATAAAAAAATGTATGGTACCGAAAATACCGGTACTGGATTTTGTTCAGTACCGGTATTACGGTACCAAAAATGGGTCGGTATTCCCGGGATTTTCGGTACCGGTATTACCGGTACCACAACCCTAAGCAGGTCCTGATCGAATTTGATGAGCATTGGATTTTTGTATAGGTCAAATGTTCAAAAACAGTAATTTAAGGTCAAGATAGCATCATTTTGAAACCGCCAATTTCGGAGGTTTAGTATCTTCGATGAGTTTTACAAACGTTAAACAGCGCATCATTTGATAAAATAATTTTGACGGTATATCGTCCAAGAAGTATTTATGGTGAAGTTTCTCAGGTTAATATTCATGACTATAATAAAGTCTCAACAAATTAGCTAAAGACACGAACTCTGTTACTATTTTCTGAAAAATTAATTCTGCATAATTTTAAAACTTCAAAAATTACGGTTTCGGAATTGGACAGTATGATTAATTTTCACCAAACCCCCACCAAACCGAATTTCTGGCTACGCCGCTGACTTCAAGTAAGTAGAAACAAAGTCGTTCTACACTGGTTGACAAAAACTTCTTCGAATGCTGAATATCTATTATAATACATTGAAACCCCGATTTTATCAGCCAAATATGAACATATGTTTGATGGGCTCTAGCAGACGAACAAGACTGAATTCGAGTAAATCCTTTCTTGAGTATGTTTTCCTCATCATGAAGATGGAAATATGCAAAAAAAGTTCATCATAATCAGAAATAGTTATCAGACTACATCAAGGGACGGGAAGAATATTTTAACAGCTTCAGTTTATTATAAAGAAAAAAAAATGCCCGATTTAATCAATGTCCCCATTTTGTCAGCCTAAAATACACCATGAGATTGATAAAAATGGGTCTTTATTGTATGTATTATTCACTGTGTTTCACATTAATAGGTACATTTCATTTTTGGGGATTTATTTGTTGCATCGAACTACAACAATTTTTAGGTAGTTTTCAAGGGGTTATTTTATAGACTTCTTCCAAGATTTGGCGAACCTATTCCAATTCGTATACCAATTAATTGGTATACTTAAGGGTTTATATGTTGCAGATAGAGAAAATACTGAAATTTTCAGCTTTTTTCCTAGACAATATTACGAAAGCTTATTAAAAAAAATTTCCTAATAAGTTTGTGAAAATTATAAACTATTTGAAATTTTTTAATAGTTTAATTTTTTATTTAACCGTGATTTTTTAATAAATAGTGACCATCGCTTCACAATGTAGTCTATTTTTCATGGCTTGCGGTGAGCACGATCTCTCGAATTGCTGAACTGAAAATTATGGAATAGAAATTAATTTTTAGTATTCTTTACAGATTTAACCCGCCGCGCAGTTAGCTCTGAATTAGACCCGCTGGTGCCCTAAGACGATCCGGTTATCGAAAAGATTCGTGAAAATGAAAATTCCAGTAATGATGATGATTTTCCCAAACGGTTCGTTTTCGTGAGGTTTTTATTTGTTCTTTGGCATTAGGATTAGCGATAATAATTCAAATCAAGGATACTACTGGGAAGTCACCTTTAGAAAAAGTCGATGTCGAAGAAAAATTTGAAACTATGCACGCATGCACTTCAGAGATAGCGTGATATCAGGAGCTGCGATTTCATTTCAATGCTTTTTTGTGAAAAGGGCGATACTTACAAATGTAAACATAAGGCTTTTTTCATACATGCGAATGAGGGCTTTGAAACGCAACAAATTAACCTAAAAATTTTGATTCTACGATATTGCTTTCTTGAACTATAGCAAAAAATACAAAGGGCGAAACTGTATTTTTGTTTGTTTATTTTAAGTTTCGCCCTTCCACGCTCCATGCAAACAAACAGGACGATACTTTTTTGCTAGCAGTTTAGAAGCGAAACTGTTATTTTCGTATTTTTTAGGATTATCAAACTGATACCAGCTGTAAATAGTAACAATGATCGCCATTGAAAAAACACGGACGAAATCGGTGGTGTAGAACGGTAGTTATTGTAAAAAAACGTAAGGGCGATACTTCAATGCTGATAGGTGGGACCGAAAAAGTAAACAATCGCCAAAGGGGCGATACTATCGTTTTGTCAATTTCAGTAGCAAAACAAATTTTAATTTAATAATTTCAAATACTTTATGAAGTTTTGGGTTTCGATCACTGAATCATGCAATCTACGATGTTAAAAACACAATAATTCTTAAATAGGAAATAAAACCAAGTCTGGAAATATTCACTGTTGATTTTCTTTGAATGGTATCACTGCTAGTATCGCCCTTTTCAAGAAAAAGCGTTGATTTCTTAGTTCTCAGTCGCGTTGGAAATTTGAGTAAAGTATAAACTTCAAATCGATTAAAAAAAATCGATTTTTTTGGCTCAGTACAATATATAACCCCTTTTCGGAAAATTCAGTTTTCCCACCACAATTTAGATATTTTATTAACAGAGCATTAGCAATAATTCGTTTGTATGTCTATTTTATGGGCCATTTTTTCGCTTTCCCATTGATTTGGTTTGAGATTTCTAGCACTGATATTGTCCTATGCTGATTTGAGCGATTCTCTGAGTCCTGCCACTATCCCATGTAGTATGTGTTATCAAAAACATCGCGAAGCATCATGTTCTAAATGTTCTCAAGCGATATAATATCCGACGAGAGTGATAAGAGTTATAAGAAATGTCTCATCACACTGTTATGTGGATTAAAAGCGTTTTTGCTTTACTTTTTTTATTTCGGTCGTTTTGTTGATTTCTATAATTTATTCAGTTTATTCGAGATTTTATTCGTGCAAGACTAGAAACTGTTTTCATCCCACCTCTAGTTGGGTGCCTACTTCTCGTGAGTTCTGCAAACTAATCCAATAGTGAAATGTGTAAGAAATGTCTCATCTCACTGCTAGGTGGATTAAATCGGTTTTTAGTGGCCGAGTTCGACTGAATTGACAGCGGTTATACCCCTACCCAGTCAAACCATTTCGAAACTGGTTCGGAATTCTGAGTGAATTCAGTATCAGCCGATTGAGTCTGAATCGGTAGTTTTCTTTGAGCCAGAGTCCTTTCGGGATTTCGAATAGTTGGGATAAGTAAGCCTGGCGAAGCTAGTGGTTTATCGTATACAGTCGTGATTCGCTGGTTGGGCCTCTGTCCAACTAACGAATTTAATTCGTTAGTTGGACCGACTGATAGATGTCAAAAACTCTCCAAAGGAGACGTTAGTAGTGTAATTGCATCTATTGACATCTCTACTAATTGTCAGATTGATTGTCCAAGTAAATTTGACATAAGATTTTGACATTCAGATACTTTTTAGTTGGACAATGGTCCAACTAAAAAGCGGTCCAGTATTAGTTCAAATGTTTACACACGTTTTATTAATATATTTGTTCGATCATGGATGTCTGTTCTCTGTGGGTATAAGTTAACTATCACTCTGGTTCAGATTTATTTTGCCGGACTAACCCTTAGTTCCAAGGTGGCGAAGATGAGTTCACCAAATATTGCGGATTTCTTTCACGAAGCAATGAAAATGAAAAATAAATCAAATTTACTACAAATTAAGGAACGTAATATTTCACTATATGCTACAATTGACATATTCCATCCCACTAAGGGCCGATTTCTTCACCCTCGCTTAGCGGCGAAGCCATGTTTAAACGTACTGGTGAACCTGGTTTAAAAGTTAAGCAAGGGTGAAGAAATCTTCCCTAGGTTGATCAAATTGGTGTAAAAAAGTTATTTTGCTGTAATTTTACCAAATCACTTCACTGTTAGTGGTGCTTATCACCAGCTGCACCAAGGTATGGCAGATTTGTTCTAATCCAGCTGACTAGGTCAACATGAAACGAGTTCTTCCGGTGTTGTTTATATTGCTGCAGCGAACCTTAACTGTGGGCTAGGGAGGTGAGTTTTTCCCCTTTGTTGCGACCTCTGGTGATGAATAACCGACACCACATAGTGCTTCCCATGTGATGCCGCAGCTCTGCCTCCTTTGCTCTCCTTTTCCTGTTAGTTGTGGAGGAGAGCAATGCTCGTTCGATTTGTCCTTCACAGCGAGAGTAGCTGTTGCTTTTGTATTCTTGGCACTTAGTCGGGGAAGTGAACTACACCAGATTAAACTGATAAAACCGTTTTCAAACGTGAAAAATTCACAGCTTTACTTAAACGTATTAATAAAAAAAAGTTCTCTAAAATGCCGAGCAATCGCTTCGATTCTAATTTATGTCTAGTTCCACTAAAAATCTACCACCCCCAGGTCAGTGAAAATCTTCGGGTCAAAGTCTCTCCATAGGTGGTAACCGTAGTTAAAAACAACAAATTCAAGTTATTGAAAATGAGTAAATTAGACAACATGGCGAATTATTTTTCATTCCGATATTTTCTTGCAGTAAAATAACTTTTCTACGTTATATGTCTCGTTCCATAGCGTGTGACAACAATTATGTCAACTTATAGCCGATATGTTTTTGAACTTAGAACTTTAACGTGTTTTATAGTTGAAAGTTGGCCGATGATGTACAGCATTTTGTAGTGACATAATATTCAATGCACAAAAGAAAATAAATTGGTATACATATGCATGTTTGTCGTTCAGTTTGAATACGCGCTCGTCGAGTTTAAGGTTGTTGAAGCACCGGTTGTAACTGGTACCATGATAGTTATTTTAAGCTTTGATTAAAGAATTGGTTGAAATATTTCAATTTGAATTCAAAATGAACTGTGAATGTCATTCTAATTGAACACGATACCTGTCGACGTGGGGGAGAATATTTATATTCGTTTCAAGCGAATTTTCACAAGTTTGGAATAATCATCAATTATAAATAAAGGTTAGATCACACTCTGCGAATTAAAATTGTACACGTTTTCATATTTTTGTTTGCACTGTGGAAAACGGAGATTATAGATATATTTCTGTAATGCATCAATGCAGATTGGAACGATTTTATTTGCTAACAAATGTTCTCAAAGCGATATGCAAAGAGAAAAGAATCAAAACAATTCTTATTGCAGTTCTGTTTCTAATTCGCAAAAAAACTAATATGCGATTCGATTTATACAAAAGTGTTCTACCCTTTGGTGTGCTATTGGAATCAAGCGTGTAGAGAGAAAGAAAGAACGAGGTAATCGAAAATGTGGGTAGATATAGTTTGACGGTGCATGTCTTTCCTACCTGATAAAACTGGTTTATTTATTGTCATCTTTATTGTGAGCAAAGAGAGCCATATTTATCCAGAAGAAAACTGAAGAAAGGATTCGAAATATACGCAAGAGGAGCATGACATTTTTTCATATTTTTGTCTTCTTCCGCTAACATGATGCTGCCATTTGCATTACTGCGTTCTGATCGGCAATGTTGAAAAAAAAAAAAACCGCACGATGAGGTTAATTGAAAATTCACTATTTAATAGTATGGTGTATTTATATTTTTAAAACCATTTTGGAATCCTCGACTCAGCTTAAACAAAGTAATATTAGAATTAGGTAAGATCCATAATTGGCTAAACGTCATTTTGCTGTTTTGGTAATAATAGTGCATACTATCGAGAACGTTAGGGGGTTCTATTTTTAGTCACTAGCCACTCCAAGGACTAAGAGAGCTTCTCTAACATTATATTTAGTACTCAGATAGTTCAGCCAAATCTGACTATTTCAAATTAAATCAAATGCTTATAGAAAAATAGTGGAAGCTTACCTCTTTTGAAACGTTTGTATTAGTTGGTGTTCTGCAGCACATTAAAAATGCCAAATGCCTAGAAAAAATAGTGTAAATTAACGTCTCCTGACCCTGACATATACGAGCATCAAAAATGACTTAGTGTTACGTTTGATTTTAATTTTGCATGACGTTTAATTTCGTAAATCATGTAATTTTACTCCAAATACAGCGTTTGTTCTGAATGGTGGGAAGTGTAATTTTATGTCATTGCGCATGTAAAGTATATGTTTCATGTAAAATTAAACGGAACACGGTAATGTTCCGTCATTTCGTAAATTACGGTTTGTTGAATTGTGCCATGTTTACAATTACGTCAACGATAAAATTCAGATTTTTTTGGTGTGTAATTATTTATTTGCTACAGATCATGATGTGGTCCTTAAAATAGAAATCTGACATTTTAGCCTTGTGGGGCTTATTATACTATCCTACCCAACTATTCCACTAACCATGCATATAGAATTTGGCAGACCTACTTGGCTGAAAATGAAGTAATTCTAATTATTAGCACGATTACCTAATCAAGCCTGAAATACCAAAAGTTCAGTAATTGAACTGAGAATTTGACAATTTCAACAGCTGATTTTCAGCAAAGTAAATCTGTCAAATGGGATAAATCCAAATTGCTGAGCTTTCAACATCTTGGATTGCTAAGGGCATGTTCAGGAGCGTTTTATTTTGTATAGGAGTTTTAAAGTAGAACTGGAACTGAAACATGCACATCCCCAGCAGAGCGTTTTGTTTTATAATTTCGAACAGTTTTGTTTCAAAATTTAAAACTGTTATACGACTCCGTTCTATTTGTTGCTGATTTTAAAACACGTTTAGAACTGTGTTTTAAATACATGCAAAGTTTTCAGCACAGACACTTAGACCCGATAGACTGGGGAAAAATAAATTCGAATGCAGTAACGCTGAAGGAATGGTGAGACATGAATTTTAAACTGAATAGAACATCCGCTACAACTGCTGCTGGGACAGCAAGTTCTAGTTTTAAAATTTTCTGTTTTATATAATAGAACTGTCAAAATTATGAATCTAGAACTGAAACACTCCTGAACATGCTCTAAAACGTTCAGTTCAACTAAATTTTGCTGACGTCATGCCAAAATTGAGAAAGCGTCAAATCCCAATTACAAAATAATAAATTACAATTAATTATTTCCTACAGTCTGCGAACTGTCTGATAATGAATTGACAATCATAACTTTACAAATTGAACCTGACACTAGATGCAGACAGTGAATCTTCAGGAGACACCTGGACAAAATGTGGTGTAAACTATAACTCAAAATATTCTGGACCAATCGTTCTGAATTTTGCAGTTCTGTTTTATTCACATCATTACCCAGGTAACTACAAGAGCTTTTTGCTAAATTCTTAATATTATTATTTTTACAATAATATCGTTTTTAAGCATTAATCGGACTTTGGCTTCAAAGTGCTACGAAAAATTCGACAATCGACTAAAAAATAAAAGCTCCCTTAGTTACTTGTGGAATGATGTGAAAAACAACTGTGCAAATGTCTCAACGATTAGTCCATTAGATTTTGAGTTATGATGTACACCGCAAAACCAGTTTCCGACTTGGCACCTGACTGAATAAACAACAATCTCTGTATCGAAAAAATTAAAGGGTTGTGTACAGGACACGACCACGGTGATATTAAAAATGTAGCTTTTTCAAGAGCGTGCAAATGAATTTTATCTATCACACATATCGACTCTCGTTCTTGCTCACTCGCCTGTTTTCATATGTTACAATTTGCTATATACCCTCCCCATTAAAACATAATTTATTGAAGGTCTTTTAACGGTAATCTATTAATTAATCAAGTATCTCACTAGGTGATTGGCATTATTTGTATGATCCATCTAGTAAAAATAGGCTGGTCTGTCCAGAAAATATATTCAAAAGAAAAGTTCCATTTTGAGAACTGTGATGAGGAAGCCCACGCCCGCCAACGGAAATATACAGATTCTCCATGAAATATGAAATCTCATTTTCCATTTAAATTTTCAATAATGTACTAATGAACTTAAGTAAACAATCTTAAGGTTAAGTATTACTTGATCGATTAGTGGTGGAAAAAATGAAATTATTTGATAAATTACATTGTTATACAACGTTCGCACTACCAGTTAAAACGGGTTTTTATGCTATCTTGGTGACATTTTTCTTGTTGCTAATTATTATAACGTGTTATAACTCTGTAGTGTAAACATTGTATTATTAAACCAATTCTGCAGCGTTTTATGTTATATAGGTGTTTTATGTGGTTATAGGACTGACATAATTATATCTTCAGTACAGTGGTTTGTTTCATAATATAAAACAGATTTATTTTAAAATTTAAATTAGTATACCCAACCGTTCTATTTGTTGTATACTTTAAAACTTAGAACTGTGTTTTAAATACATAGGGCAGGACAGATACTCTAACTGGATAAACTGGGAAAACAATTTTAAGTCCAGTAACGCTTAAGACATGGCTTGAATTTGAATCGAAAAAGAACACCCGCTTAAACTGCTGCTGGGACGGTAAGTTCTGTTTTAAAATTTTCCGTTGTGTGCAGTACGAAACAAAAGTGTTTCGAATTAGAAAATAAAAAGTTCTGCTGGGAATGTGATTGTTTCCGATGCAATTACACTCAGGTTTTTTTTACGCAGGGGATACAGGCCGCGTAAATTTCAAAATCCGCGTAAAAAAATACCGCGCAAAAAAACCGCGTAAAAACATGAGTGTACTCTCCTATATAAAATACTACGCTGCTGAACAGTGCAATAACTACAGAAGCACGTTGTCAGATGCCTTACTGATAACAAAACATATAACTGAAATATATATCACATATAACCGAAATATGAAACATATGAAACCCAATAGGCTTTTTACCCTACGCAGCTACAAAGCGCCGTAAACATGGATTAACAAGTTACAACGCACACGCATGTATAAAAATCAATATATCTTTTTCAAATGCAACACTCTCAAGCAGCACACATAAAGCTACCAGTACACTGTTTGTCATAACACCAAATATTTGATATATTTCGTGAAATAAATTTGAACTCTTGTGTACTGGCTCTTCAAATATTTGATCAAACACAGTTTGCTTTATTCGTGTTTGTCAAGGCGATTATTTGGTCGATTTGTCAAACAGTGTACTGACCAGTAGGCTGTCCCAAAAAAAAAAATCGATGTTCGAAAAGACATGGTGCTCAACCCTATGATGAAAGATAAGCATATTTTAAGCACTTTTGTAGAACAAATCAAGTTTCTAAAAAATTATCTAGAGGTTCCGCAAATTGTCGTAAGTTTTCGCAACTTTTTTAAAGTCCAATTATTTTTAATATATTTTTTAATTGTCTGTGGACCTTAGAGAATAAATCCCATTTAAAAGTTTTTTACAAAAAGTCATTAGGGTGAAGTGCCTATTTTCACCATACTAAGGAGGGCGCCTCACTGATTCATTAATTACTCGGCCTACAAACAATGGAATGCGTTCAAATTGGCTTCAATGGCTTTGCTTCGTTGTTAAGTACCAAGATAATAACATACATGCGCTGAAAACAGTGAAATTTTCGTGATTGAGCGAAACGAAAACACGAATCGAGTGCCCCTATTGTTGCGCTACCATTTGACTCAATGCGTTAAACAAAGATGGCAGACACTGCTCTAACCAACGGCTTCAAATGGGTAGCGTGATAATAGAAACATAGCGATAATGGGCTCATCACCCTATATTAATTATAGAACCTCTTAATCATGGCGAAAATAATATTTTTTTGGTTAATTTTGAAGAAAATCCACACAAAACGAATGTCAATAAGTTTTTTTTCAATAAACCAAAGGCATGTTTTGGAAAGTTCTATTCATTGCAAAAAATTTCGTGAACGAATGTTGCGAAAATTCCGTCGAGGGGCTGAGATATAGCATTTTTAGTAAATGCTTTCAAACCATGAAACTTTGCTACATTTTTTGAATTGTTCAATATCTCAACCGTAACTTGATCAGTGTAGGCATATTGGGTGTCAAATAAAAAGGATTTCTCTCAATCTTACAAAACATTTTCATATGTGGAATCTACCATCTTATTCTAACGTAGTTATTGAGAGATTTATGGGATTGTGCATGATCAACAACTTTTTCGAATAAGAAGTGATAACACCAATGATGCTATAACTTATGTAACATTCACGATTGATTAGATTTATTTATTAATGCGAATGTATGCTAAATCTTGTAATAAAGGACTCAAATTGAAACTATTTGATTACCTTTGTACTAAGGCCTTTGGGGTTGACCTGATGTCACGACAATCTTACCCGTTTCATCTAACATCTTTTTTTCTTTTTTTTGCGTGGACAAAGGGGGGAAGGGTTACTGTCAAGCTACGAAATTACCAGGGGGGGGGGGTCATTTAGAGGTTTGTGACGAAATGCTACGATGGGGAACGGGGGTGTTAAAAATCACTCAAAAAATACTATGTCATTTATGGATTATCTTAGAGGGGTACTGTCTTCAGTGAAGTTGCTCGAGAAATCAAAGACTACCAGATGGTAATATATTAGTTTGGGATACTCTCACTATGAGACTCTAATGAGCGTACCTTTTAAAAGTACATTATGGAATATGATACATCTCAAAAATCTTATAACTTAGAAAGATGGTGTTTTCGGCAATGCTCTAGAGGAGGTCAAGGGCTACGCGATTATGGGCAAACCAAAATAAAGTGAGCATGTACTATTTTTCAAACTCTATATCTCCAGATCATGATGATTTAAAAGTGTGGTGTCTTCGGCAATATTCATCAGCGGGTCGAGCGTTGCCCGAAGGCGAATAGATAATTTCAGAATTCAGCCACTAGGCGACGCTAGGGAGAATACTACTTCCAGTACATGTTAGATGATGTTTTGTCACGAAAGTTTAATAATTTAGGAAAATGATGTTTTCTGTAAAGTTTCTGAGGACGACAAGGGCTGTTTGATAATGTAATAATAAAATTACATATCACCCACTAGGCGGAGCTAGTTAGCAAACATCTTTTTATTTCAATATCTTCTAAAGACGGTAAGTTAGAAGGGTGATGTCTTCAGCAAAGTTGCTCGAGCTGTCAAGGACTGCCCGATGGTGACAGATTAGTTTGGGATACTCTCACTATGCGGCACTAAACCAATTAATTTTCATCTGCCAACAACTTACCCTTCAATATAAAACTCACTCCCATTGTTCGGGTAAAACAAAGGACACTATTTTGAGAGCAACTATTCAAAAAGCTTCAAACTGTAAATACAGGTTTGATTAGGAAAATTGTAGAAAATAAAGTATATAGCTTAACTTACAAGTAGTGTATAATTTCAATAAACCTTTGGCCCTCAGTAGCCGATTATTTCTTTTTCTTCTGTTAGGATGATTATTAAATTATAATTCAATAGTATTCTTATAAATTAAACCTACCGTTGGAGAGCTAGGAATTAGTTTTAAATTCACTGTAATTTATAAATATGATTTTTCGATACAGTTTCCTATGCAGCAGGCACTACGCTGTTCCATCTTCTGCCAACATTTCGTTTTCGTCTGACAAGCCAAAGGACAGGTCACTGTCCACGGGATTTGTCAAGCAGTGTTGCCGTTTGTGTTGTTCCTGTAGCAACACCCATGAAGTTGGAAAAATTTCCATTTTGATTCATCGACGGACCCACATGTGCAGTGAGAATGTCCAAAACTGTTGATTTAGATCTGCCAACAACTTGCCGTTCAATATAAAACTCTTTCCCATAAAGTGGATTTTTTTTTCGTTTTGACACATTGGCGGACCCCCCTTTGCATTGAAAATGCCCAAAACTCACGTACCATGTACCAACAACTTACCATTAAAACTCACTCCCATGAAGTTGAAAAAAGTCTATTTTGATTCATCGACGGATCCCATGTGCATGGAACACTATTGATTTACAACTGTCTACAACTAGCTTTTCAATATAAAACTAACTACCGCTTGTGCATTGAGAATTTCCAAAATTATTGATTTTCATCGGACAAAAACTTGCCTTTCAATATAACACTCATATAAAATAAAAATATAAAAATTCGCACAAGGGGCATTGAGAAAGTCCAAAATTATTGATTTTCATCTGACAAAAACTTGCCTTTCAATATAACACTCACTCCCATAAAGTTGAAAAAATCGTTTTTGCACTTTGGCGGACCCCCATGTGCATTGAAAATGTCCAAAACTATTGGTTTTCAACTGCCAGCAACTTGCCTTGCAATATAAAATTCATACCCAAAATGCTGAAAAATTTTCTTTTTTGACACATTGGAACTCCCTGTGTATTGAAAATGTCCAAAACAATTGGTTTTCATCTGCCAAGAAATTGCCCTTCAAAATCAAACTTATTGCCATATTGTAGAAAAATTTCGATTATCAAAACCCATCATTCACATCACATAATTTCCCTAAATTATTAAACTTTCGTGACAAAACATCACCTAACATTCACTTGAAGTTGTATTCTCCCTAGCGCCTAGTGGCTGAATTCTGAATTTATCTATTCACCTTCGGACAGCACTCGACCCGCTGATGAATATTGCCGAAGGTACTACACTTCTAAATTATCGTGATCTCGATATATAGAATTTGAAAAATAGTACATGCTCACTAGTTGCACCTGGCGGATCTTTTTCAGTTTGATTTACCCGTAATCGCGTAGCCATTAGAACTTTGCCGGAAACACTATCTTTCTATGTTACTAGACTGTCGAGATGTATCATATTCTATAATGTACTTTTAGGTGGTACGCTCACTAGTGCACCATAGTGAGAGTATCCCAAACTAATCTATCACCAGATTGGCATCACTGTTTGCTACACCCCGGTCGTCAACAAAGCAAACGTTACGCTCAATTTGTTGGCAAAAGCGACATCTTCTGGTGGATAGCTGATAGTTGCATGCAAGTTCGTCTCATTTTTGCTGCGTATATTGCATACCCGGTAGGCGTTCTTTTTTCTTCGCTCAAAAGCATGGATTGTACCAACTGCTCGAAAGTCATAAATGATTCTGAGCGAATCACCTGTCGTGGGTACTGCGGAAATTCGTTTCACATGATATGTGTCAAGATGGATTATGACGTTCGTGTTGTCCTGGGAATCCACTCACGGAATTTACTCTGGATGTGTAACGGATGCGCTGATTTGTTTTGTAACGATAATTTCCGCAGAATGGTTTCGCGTTGTTGCGACAATGCAATGCCCGACGGAAATTCTCTGAAATCATTAAAGGATGACATAGCTGATTTAAAAGATGTCGTTAAAGCTCTCTCGGTAAAAGTCGACACAAAACCGCCATCTCCAACGGTAAATATACCTTGGACAAGGATTGCTGCATATAATCCCGTTCCAAACACTCCTAAGCGCAAGCGTGAAGATGATCCGCTCAAAGCAAAGATCACTAATAGTCGTAGAGCAAAAGCTGCGTTTGAAACGATAAAAACAGTATCGCCACCTGAGGAGCTGTTATGGGTCTACTTGTCTGCATTTGATCCCAGCACGACGGACGATGAAGTTTCTACACTTGTGAAAGATTGTCTGGGAAAGGATATGCAACCCAAAATAGTTCGCCTAGTTCCTAAGGACAAGGATCTCTCATCTCTGAGCTTCATCACCTTCAAAGTTGGCGTTAGCAAATCATGCAGGGATAAGGCTCTGTCCAAAGACTCTTGAGAATAGCCCCTCGGTCATTCAGGCAGTACAACATAAAATACTGCTCTTTTCTCTCGTTCTCTTCCAGAGAGTGAGTGGGGAGAACCTAGAAGCTGGGGCTCTGCGCTTCGAGAGCTCATGCGTGCACGCGCCTAGCAATCTCGTCCGTGGTTGGAATCTCATTTAGCGGGTGGTTGCGACGTCGGCGTCGCGCCCTTTAATTTGAGTACGTACAGTGTATGTATATTGCAAGTACTTTGTTGCGGGGAACAAAAAGAGACATCGAACTGAGGGCAAAGCTTGTTTCTGACTTCGGGAAAAAGACAACACGATTTGACCTGAACTTCTGAGGTTGAAAGTCAATGCCCTAGAAATGGTTTAAGGAGGTTTTGTATCGGGAATGAAAGGATGACTTCGGCACAAAATTTGTGGTGGGAAACTATTGCACTTCGTGAAATAGTTAACCATTTCCGGTAACGAAGTTTCGAATAAACGCTTATTCTGAGGAAATCACAGTTTGTTGCGTTCACTTTGTTCTGGATCGTGAAAGAGGCAGGAGTTGTCTAATTAGTTGTGACGCGGGGTGAGATTTCAGGTAGTTTGTTTAAACAGCGTCAGAATCTTTAATTAGTTGCACTAAGAAATTTCCTTTTTACCGTGCAGTTTAGCTAGATCGAAAGTGAGTGCGCAAGTTCAGTTGAACGGTTTTGGAGTGCTTAAAAGAGATCGTTGGAGTAAGGTAAATTCCCCTATCTTTGGCTTTTTGTGTGCAGTGCGTATTCTCATACCAACCGAATGTTGGCATTATTTTCACGTGTAGGCAAATTAGTATCCCGTTGTGGTCAAGACCCCGCCACGCCGCAATTGTAGTCAGAGACTCTTCTAACACCACAATCCAGCTTCAAAGAACCCGGCAGTTCGATCCTCGTGCCGGAAGAGCAGCGAAGCTGCTAGGCAGGAAAGCCATACACGCGTCGTCTACACCACGACACGACGAAGGAAAACCATCTTCAGCTCAGAATCGCCAGCAGACCGTTGGGCAGCGTCAACGTTTCGGTCAGCATCAGTTCCGGTCCCCGGAAACCGCCAACCACCACGCCTCACGTAAATCAAGTTGTAAGTACGTTCCATATTTTTATTACATGCGCATGTTAGGGAACAGTACACAACACACGCTAAGACCCTAGGGCCACGAAATGTGAAAAGGGAATACGCACACAAAAGCCACTCATGAATGAACATGGTACCGATTAGCTGCACAGGGTAGAGCACTAAATGAAAGCGACGAACCGAGCAGGAAATGAGGAGCTGTTATGGGTCTACTTGTCTGCATTTGATCCTAGCACGACGGACGATGAAGTTTCTACACTTGTGAAAGATTGTCTGGGAAAGGATATGCAACCCAAAATAGTTCGCCTAGTTCCTAAGGACAAGGATCTCTCATCTCTGAGCTTCATCACCTTCAAAGTTGGCGTTAGCAAATCATGCAGGGATAAGGCTCTGTCCAAAGACTCTTGGCCGGAGAACTTCTACTTTCGTGAATTTGTGACCAATTCAAAAATTCAACGGCCTATCATCAGGATTGCTGCGGAGAAGAATCCATCTAGTGGTGGACAGTAGCGCCAAGCTATCCCGGATAAACTCGTCTGTCTAACTTCATGTTTCTCGGCGAGCGACCTCGGACTACCTGACGAATCGGCAACTTCTTCTGTGTCAGGTAAAGCCAAGAAGGGTATATGTCCTTCCGAAGCACTTCAAGATGCTGCACACCCTCAATGTAAATTTCACTTACAGTCTGTTGATGAACACAACTCAATCGACTCTACCGCTCCAGCGAACCTTCAATGTCAAAATGATAATTTCGATCGCATCGCATCTGTCCGCTCAGTATGCCTCCCATTGCAGTCAGCCGCTGGATACAACAGTTATGACGCAGTCATTCCCTCCGTATCGCAGCTTGTTCCCCTTCCTAACAACAGTACATCCTGCTCTCCCCGCGCTATTTGCGGTGATAGTGATCATCGAGCCCGCAGTCCTGAAACTTGGTATGCAGCACGACACCTCTCACATGACAGTGATGGTTTGCGGATTTACTATCAGAACGCGAGAGGGCTTAAGACGAAAATTGATGACGTGTATTTAGCTGCTGTGGACGCTGACTATGATGTTTGCGTCTTCACTGAAACATGGCTCGATGCGCGGATAATATCAGTGCAGCTTTTCGGCGATGCTTACACCGTATACCGTGCGGACCGAAATAGTGGCAACAGTATTCGCGGACGTGGAGGAGAAGTTTAGATTGCTGTTTCCATCGCATTTGCCTCATGTTAGATTGATGTAGGTAATTTAACCAGTGTTGAGGCTGTTTGGGTTAGAATTACAACTCCATCGAGGAACTTTTATATTGGTGCTGTCTTTATTCCTCCTGAAAAGCGACTCGACTGCAATATCATGCAACTTCACATGGATACTGTGAATAACGCTTCTTCACAAGCTGGCGCGGATGGCGTGATGATTGTCCTTGGTGATTTCAATCAGCCAGGGCTCATTTGGGTGCCGTCACGACACGGATACGCTTACCCAGACCCGATTGCTTCGACAACCAACATCGCCAGTTGTTTGCTACTGGATGGATTTGCTTTCAACGGACTAAGTCAAGTAAGCATGATTCCTAACAATCACGCTTTCTGGATCTCGTCTTTGTTAGTGAAACTATTATACCTGTATGTTCCGTCAATGAAGCATCCAGCGTGATTGTTCCACTTGTAGCGTTGTACATATAATATTTAAGAATTAAAATAAGCATTACCACGAACTACCAAAAATATTAGAGAATAGCTTCGATCCTCGTGCCGGAAGAGCAGCGAAGCAGGAAATTAGCCGAGATCGCAAAGGCGGTGATGAGAGTTAGCTAGTTTGAGAGAGCATGGGTTCGAATCCGGATGTGGAATGTTTTCGAATTTTTTTTTGTTGGAATAAACTTTGAAGTGAGATGAAATCGATTTGAATATCCTAGCAAAGGTGCATTTTTTAAGTGGTTCTGGTGAAGGTTTTTCTCACGCTGTTCGGGTCGATAGTTTTCCCTTTTTTGCGGGTTTGGTTGACCCCTTATGTTTCAGCCTCCTCTCCCACCTCTGAAGCGAACAGCGCGAAGGATACACATAGAATTGTGCCCGTGATGATAATTTAGCGGTATGCTTTTCTTGCCGACCGATGTTGTCTTGAAATTCTGGGTATGAAGTTTCTGGCGACTTTTTTGAATGTATTGGTGGCCTTCTGAAGTTGTTTGGGGAAAGTCGGATTGTTTTGGAACCGTTTCAGAAACAACATAAACCCGCCTTTGGATAGGGTCTCTAGCTGGGCAAGCCACCAAGGTGAATGGTCTCCTAAGGGAGTGGCGCGCTAGTTAAATGAAGTTTCCGGTCCCGACTCCCCCAGATTACACACTTGACAACTTTCATCCCGCGCTTGAAATCTCAATTGGCACTATTCGATCAGTTCAGTATGTAGAAACTCTTTCTGTCGACCGTCTCAACTTTCGCAAAACTGATTTTGCAAAGCTGCGCAGTTCTCTGCCGCAAATTGATTGGAGTGTACTGCCTGCCCAAGTGAGTATTGATGCTGCAGTTGCCATCTACAAGCGACTACTACTGAACTGTGTTGAGACCTCAGTGCCTAAACGTCAGCCTCCTAGCAAGCCGCCCTGGTCAAATAGCACTCTTCGAAAGCTAACACGTACTCGAGCAAAAAACCTACGTGCGTACACAATTCGACGGTGTCCTCTTTCTAAGCGCATGTTCACTTTAGTCAGTAATGAGTATCGTTGTTACAACAAGCTTCTGTACAAACGCTATGTAAACCGCATCCAGAATAATCTACGCCGAAACCCGAAGGGCTTTTGGTCATTTGTCAACACGAAGCGAAAAGAAACTGGACTTCCATCAATGATGCTTTACGACGGCGAAGAAGCTACGACAACTGTGGCGAAATGTACGCTGTTTGCCAGATTCTTCTCGAGTGTTTTTTCAACTGACTCGCCAACCGCAATCGAACTCGAAAATGCCTCTCGCGACGTTCCTGCTTGTGCTGTTGATTTGGATGTGTTTAGGGGAACTGGGGGTAAGACGGACATATTAAGCATATACTGAAATATAACATAGTAAGAGCATGTTTTTGTCAACATCTAATACTCTATGTTGTAGCTCCATATGTTGGCTTTAGAGATGAATTATATTACAAAAATCAATTAGTAGCATTTTTTAAAGAACTGGAAAACAAAGAAATATCTGCACTTTTTCCAGACTGCGGGTGAAACGGATATATGGTGAGGGGTAAGACGGACATGCTGCAGAAAGGATGATCATAATGCAAAATATTAAAATTTACTGTTTCTTGCAGATGTTTAGAATGTATTGTGGTTCTTCTTAATATATATGTTCAATTCGAGGTGAAAAATGACGTTTTGGGGTTCGATTTAGAGTTGAAGCAAATGATGTATTTTCTAATATCGTTTTTGCCGTTGTCATAAAGAGAGCTAGACAATCAGTTCCAATGATCAGTCACAATCACTTATACAAAACTGGAAAGTTATATTATATATTATTAAATCCGCGAAAGAATTGATTTTTTCATCGCTAAACCTTAAAATCGGAAATTTGAAAATTACATCCGCACGAAACTGCACTACTGATTATCAATATTTGCTTAAATTGTACACGTTTAGCAGTATTCAAGGCCTACTAAGTGTTTCATAATTCAAGGTTACCCATAATGATAGGGTACACATACAATGCAATTGAAGTTTTAATGTTATATCCCTAAAATAACCATGTGTCCGTCTTACCCCACCTGTCCGTCTTACCCACAGTTCTCCTACTGTCTCTGAACAAATGGTTATATCTGCAATCCGGAAAACCAAGTCATCTTATGCACCCGGCCTCAGTGCTATACCTTCAACTGTATTGAAAAAATGTTCGGACTTACTTGTAACACCACTTGCATATATTTTTAACCTATCGCTTCAGCAGTAAAAGTTTCCTGAGGATTGGAAATGCTCAGTAATGTTCCCGGTATTCAAGAAAGGTGACAAACGCAACATAGCGAACTATCGCGGAATCACTTCGCTAGGAGTCGAATCTAAAGTGTTTGAATCAATTATCAACGAAGCGTTTTCTGCTTGTCGACACTACATTAGTACATCCCAGCACGGATTTTTCCCAGGACGTTCAGTCGAGACGAATCTCGTCTGCTTTACGTCATTTTGCACGTAACAAATGTTTAAGAAATTGCAGGTGGATACTATTTACACTGATCTAAAGGCAGCTTTTGATAGTTAATCATGAGATACTGATAACAAAGCTTGATAAGCTAGGGTGTTCTACTAGATTCTGCCATTGGCTTTGATCCTACCTTGTACGCCGTGAAGTCGTTGTTCAGATTGGCGATATTGTTTCAGAATCCTTTTTCAACACTTCCGGAGTTCCTCAAGGTAGTACGCTAGGTCCACTACTTTTTTCACTGTTCGTGAACGATGCGGTTTTCGTTCTAAGCCGCGGAGGAAAGCTGTTTTTTGCCGACGACGAAATTTTTTCTTGTTATACGGAATGAAGCCGATTGTCGTGGGCTACAGCATCTTATTGACACCTTTTATAGCTGGTGTGTAAGAAACATGATGGTCCTTAGCGTTGCAAAATGTTTTGTCATCAGTTATTATCGAACGAGAAATATGCTTACCTTCAACTATAACATCGCAGGAACTCTACTACAACGCGTTGACCACGTGAAGGATCTAGGAGTCATTCTTGATGATAAGCTAACGTATACTCATCACGTCTCAGCGACCACCGACAGAGCCAATCGTTTGCTGCGATTTATTTTCAAAATATCCAGCGAATTTCGGGATCCTCTATGCTTCAAGGCTCTTTATTGCTCGTTGGTGCGCCCGCAGTTGGAATTTGCAAACGTCGTTTGGTGCTCTTATCAAGCCACGTGGAGCCTTAGGATCGAAGCAGTCCAGCGTAAATTCATACGATATGCGTTACGTGAATTGCCGTGGAACGATCCATTAAACCTGCCACCGTACGAGGACCGTTGTCGTCTTTTAGGACTTAATACTTTTACACGCCGGAGACATGCAGCGCAAGCTACCTTCGTGTCAAAGATTCTGCTGGCTGAATATGATGATCCGGAGCTACTAGCTCAAATAAACCTCTACGCGCCTACCCGTTCTCTTCGCCCTCGAGTCCTGCTGCATTCTCAAATGCGCAGCACTAACTATGCTACCAATAGTCCAATTTTAGCAATGAGTCGTCGCTTCAACGAGTTTGGTGAAATTTTTGACTTCGTCATGAACTCTTCGCAGTTTCGTCGTCGTGTATTGTCACTATTTTAATTATGTTTAGTTTACCTTAGTTTAGTATATTTCATTAAGGCAAATTGTCAGTTGGACTTTTTTTTTATACAAATACAAATACAAATCTGGTAGTCTTTGATTTCTCGAGCATCTTTACTGAAGATTGTACCCCTCTAAATATTCTCGTTATTGAGACAAAGAATGATTTTGACATTAATTGAACATTTGCATTAGTATTAGCGCCGCCTGATGGGACAATTCTGATTTATTATTTCCACTATGCAGAAACTCTTGACTTTCTGGACAAATCTTCCTGAGACATCACTTTTCAAAATAATCAGTGTTTCGAAATATTCCATGGTAAACCTATTCAACGTTAGTCACATTCACGACGAGGTTCGATTTATTTACTCTCTTTTAAAGTACCCCTGGCGGCACAGTTCTCAACTAATTGGGTATCCAGTCACTCTTAATTGTAGGTCTAAATAATAACTTTGCCAAAGAAAGTATGGCGCTAAATGTTAACGCAGACGAAATATTCAACCACAGCCCCAATTAGTCAAAATTCCATAAGCTATGTGATTAACATAACGCGGGTACCGCGCGGTAGAAATCCGCGTTGTAGAAGATCCGACCGTAAACATTTTTTTTCAATTGTGTGAACTTCTCCGGCGACAAGTTTTTTGCTTACGAGCCACCATTTGCCGATTTTATTAGATACTTAATTTCCTTTTCACATAATACCAATGGACTGTGGGGAAAAAACTGAGAGCCGGCTCCGTATTTTCAGGATCACTGACACATAAAATCTTCCTGCACAATTTCTAATTTGACTTCGAATGAATTATCCGACATTTTGTCACTGAAATTTGCTACAAGAAAAGCAAGTCGAACATCAAAATTACAACAAGTAGAATTCATATTTTGATAATAGTATCAAATTGAAATCTTATTGTGCTATCAGTTTTAGATTTTTTAAATATGACATCAAATTTTGATCTCAATTTGCTATCATTGTTTCTTTGAAGAATTTTCTATGTTTATATTTCTTTGGCAAAACATCAAAGTGAATACATATTTTGCTAACCAAAAAATTCAACATCTGAATGAGCTTTCAATTTACTCTCACTGATAGCAGAATTAGTTTTCTGTTTGATGTCATAGGACAATTTTGTTGCTCTCAATTTTGATCTTTTAACCGTTAAAACGACCAAAACGACGACATCCTGAGTAATCATTTGCCGAACATAACAACATCAAGTTTAGTTTTCAATTTGTTGTTAGACTCTGCTCGGGTAATGATTTCCGAGGTGTTAAATTACACTCTACATCAAGGAGCTTTTATTCTCAGGTGATACGATTATCTAAAATGCCGATCAGCCATGCTGGTTTTAAAAATGATAGCTAACAACATTGTTTACTAGTTACTAGTGATGAAACATTCGTCTCGATATAGGATTGCTTGGATTTCAGTTGGCACACAAAGTTGTTTGCTGTCATTTTTCACCCCCGCAGCCAGTTGCACGCTTAATACCTCGCTTCTCACCTAGCTACTGCCAAAGACGAATCACCATATAACTCTAAACACCTTGCTCTGCATAATCATGAACAAAGGAAAGCGATATAGTTGCTTTGACAATTCCAGTTTTTTATAAAAATAAAACAAATTTTCTGAAAAATTATTTGGCATCCCTGAGCTAACACAAATATTTCATGTGTTTGCACTCTTGAAAATTCATGAAGTTCAAACAGCACAATTTTTTTTTTCGCATGGCGATTTGTTTGACGTACATGCCGGTTTGACTACAATTGACAAACAGTGTACTGATCCATCATATTTGTTTTATTATGTTTGTCAAACAATATTAGGCGTAACGTCCGGTAACGCATCAATGCAAATATTTGATGAAAAAAGTTTTTTAAACAGTTGATCTTGTGTACTGGCCTTGTTAAATTTGTTTGTCATACACGTTTATTTGATCAAATTTTGCTTCAACAAATACTTTACGTTATGACAAACAGTGTACTGGTAGCTTAAGTTGCATCCTGCCGTATTGATGTAATTCCAAACCACCCCACCCACCCACTTTGCAAATCATTCTGTTACACCGTGCTGGTACCCGAAAAATCCGCACACGGCCACCGCTGCCGAAATGCATAGCGTCTACCGCTTATTGTAGAGCCCAGACGCTGCAGCCATGACCTTACCTGTTCGACATAAGAACAAAAACTGATTCAAACGGGTACGCGTCACCTCTATTTATAAACTAACCGTACCGTAAATTGGGGTGACTTTGATCATCGGGGTGACTTTGATCAATCGAAACCTTTTTCGTAGATCGCTTATTAAACCAGAATAGTCGACCGAATCATTTTAATTTAGAATGATTTTTACTCTAAACATATAAAATACTGATTTGTTATACTTTTTGAGTATATTGTTCGGTTTTGGGGTACAAAAACTTCAAAAAACCGAAATTTGACTGTACCTTATTTTTACGAAGCTTCGTAAAGTGTCTATTTTTTATAAAACAAATAAATCTCAGATTTGAGCAAAAGTAATAAATTACAAGCGAGTTTTTATTTTCCTTTAGATTGGGATATGCCAAATTTAGTTTTAAGAGATTGTTTATTTTAGATAAATTTTTTTGTAAAACTAGTTGGCACTTATTTTAAATTATTTTAATCTAAAATTCACAACATTTTTTTATTGTTCAATATTCCAACGTGTTAAAATGGATGAAACTTTTTGTACATTGATAAAGCACAGAAATAAAATAATTTTAGCAGTTTTAAAGGTTTTCAGAATTTTTTATTCTAGTTGGACACAAATTATACGAATTTTTGTTACTCGAATTTTAAGTACATTGAAATGCTTTGTATAATACCAATTAACATCTATTTAACAATGAGTATCTTTCCAGAATTAGTTTAAGCAAACATTTGAATGAAAAACATTGACATCAATAACTTAATGTGGGTGAACATGGAGGTTATCAAAGTTACCCCGGAACACGAAAACGGACTTCAACTTAAAATAATTTTTGAAAAAAATAGCTGTAAGCGGACAATTTTAGGTAAAACCATCCAATCTTGTTATCCATACATCAGTACATGGTTTAAAAATATAAAACTTGAAAAAAATGTGTTGCGTCCAAAAATATGTAATGATTACTTCGAAAAGTGATCAATGTCACCCCGGTTTACGGTATATGGTTTAGTCACTTAGGTGCGAGTGTGTGCAAATGCCAACGTTACCGAAAATCGATAGTGCTTATTGCATCGCCTGGAGACGATGTTGCTCGTATGGGATAAGAGCAACAACTAATTTAAACGGACATGCGTCGCTCTATTTAAGACTTTTCGAGTTTGATTGAGCCACTAAGCTGCCCTCTATTGACGGCTGTGTCTGAGAAATCTGCCTCACGAATGTTAATTTTTCCGTTTTTCGTGAACTTTTTAATTTTACCAATTTTCAAAAGTCTACCTTTATTGGGGAGATATTAAATTATTACCAATATTTAAGTTAGGTGTTTCTGAATCGGTTGGTGTATGAATGATTAAAATCCATCTAGTAATATCGGAGTTATAAGCGTGCAAACCTTACATAGTTTCGTTACATGGGAGATAGTTTAGATTTTAGAATGACACCTAGCTCCAGATAGTGGAGTAAGACATTTTTAATGTAAAAAGGTCAAAGAATACAATTTTTGCTGAAAATATCTTACACAACCCCTTTAAGTTCCGACACGATTTAGGCGATTCTTCCGCATTCAACTTTTTGCGTAATTTTGCCAAGCCATCTGTCCATTCTCAACTTTCACAACTCTTTCATACCGTGTGCCTATCTTTCTATCACTAAGAATTAAACGACAATTTGTTTTACAGTGGAAATGCTAATCGTTCAAGATCTGATGGAAAATTACAAATAATGAAACAATATAAGCAAGCTTCGATATCATTTGAATAAAGATCAAAATGAGAATATTTGTAGCAGATTGTTTGCCGTCATATTTAAAAGTGTTACTTAGGTTGCATGGCATGGCTTTATTTACAAACTTTTATTCAATCTTAGTTTTGAACTCTTTCGAATGCAGTAAAAAAATAAATCAACTGCCACTTGCTTAGTTTTGCTTATTTTGTTTCTTTTCTTTTGATTCCTCTTGTTAAAATAACTAAAAAATTGTGGCAAATTAAACAGCTTCACTTATTTTGATAGCCATAAGTATAGTTTATAGAAAAGAGTTTTGCCTTTCTCATATAAAGAAAGGCTATGCAATCACTGTAAAAATCGACTTTTTAACCGAGGCCCGGAGGGCCGAGTGTCATTCACTATTCGATTCAGTTCGTCGAGATCGGCAAATATCTGTGTGTGTATGTATGTGTGTGTATGTATGTGTGTGTATGTATGTGTGTGTATGTATGTGTGTGTATGTGTGTGTGTCATTTAAACTCACACAATTATCTCAGAGATGGCTGAACCGATTTTTGCAAACTTAGTTTCATCTGAAAGGTATAACGCTCCCATAAGCAGCTATTGAATTTTTAGTTGATATGACTTCCGGTTCCGGAGTTACGGGTTGAAGAGTGCGGTCACCATGCCCTTTGCTGTATCAATATGTCGTCTCACTCCGTTAATTGCCGTTTGTCCCCAGCTTCGTAGAGCACGAGGACTCCTACCTTGTTCGTTGTGGCTACTTGTGCCAGTCGGATTAGATTCGGGAACCATTTTACCGGGATGTCGTCCGCGACTTTAACGTCGTGCCCAACTCACCACAGCTTCGTATATTTTGCTATGCGAACGATGTACAGTATAGTCCCAGAGCAATAACGTGATGTTCTGATGCCCTTAGCGAAGTCTCAGTTTTGTGCCCTGCGCACCACTTTGACTTTCCTTTTTTGTTCGACTTTCGAACAATAATTGAGTGCACTCTGCACTTAGTTTTTAAAGTAAATCGAAATATCGAAATTGGGCTTTTATAAAAAAAAGCACAAAAACTATTTTTTAGAAAATCCTTGGCAAGTGACAATCGAAACCATCAATATAGAGTACCAACAGATCACTAAAGTTTGAAGACATATAAAAAATTACTTCACTGCAGATTTGTTTTTCGAAGTTAGGTGCTTGATGCCGAGGGCCGGAGCATTTTTTCAGGAGATATTATGACGGACTGACAGCATCTAAATGTCGGTTTACATAGTTGAGATCGACGGTGTTGAAACCGTTTCGATTAGGTGATGCCTGGGGTGAAGCGGTTGGTTGTTTCAAGGACCGCTTTCTCCAGTGAGTGAAGAGTTTTAATGGCAATTGCACAGGACGGGACAAAATTGTATGTCCCTTCAAACTCGTATCCCTTAGCAGTATTGCTGTGTTGGATTTGTTCTTTACAAGGTTCGTACCGCACGTCATTAGCGTGGGTCAACCTGACCAACCGAACACTACAGGTCTGCATAGCCCATTGGCCAACCAGCTCAATTAACATTTTGTAGCTGGGTTAATTCGTTCCGTATCGTTCTTTGTTCTACCGAAAATCTGAGCCTAAATACCTGCCAGAATACATTTCTGAATTTCTCTGGGTTCATCGGCGGTCACTATGTTGACCATACAATCCTCCGGTAAAATCTTTTCCCTTTAAGTCTTCTAAATCACCAAGTGGAGTGCTCTACCCAATTACCTCCTCTGTCACACGGCACTTAATCTTTATTATTCTTCAACCATATGATTTCCTTCTGATCCTCAATTAGATTCGGTGTTGGGAGTCTGGTAGAATGTGGCTGCTCGATGCTAGCTTTTTCACATCTTCTGTCCTGACGAGCAAAGTTTCTGCAATGCTACGACCCCGAAGTTACGAGTTTACAGTCCATCGTGCAAAATTCGGTCGATCCTTGGAAGCCAAGCGACTTACAGTTCCAAATTTCCAATAGCACTCTTTTTTTTTTCGTAGCATGACTTAATTGATCCGATCCGTACGCAAGGTTGTGTTTCCGGACGGCTTGTTACACCCGCACAAAACTCTTATCTGGTCGGAGGCTTCTCATTTCGCTACTGAAGGTGATGATAGCCCACAGATTATCCGTTGTGTGTCCATTAAAAAGAAAACAGGCTAACAGGTTACCCGGGTATCCGCAAATTAAAAGTTTGTAGCTATGTCATTTTTTTATCGATTTAGAACACTTTTGGATGTTTTGAATTCAGGAAATCATCCACTTTTAGAATCAGTTAAATTGAACACGACGAATAAATCTGGTTAACCTCGCTAATCCGGAAGAATATTCCAGTTCTGAGAAACAATTTGTGACCTTGGAATTAATTCGGGGGGTTCTTATCGTTGTGGGATCATATGACGATTTGACCTCGGAACTCACGGCCTTGCGGGTACTTGCTCCGGAAAGAGCGTTGCGGGGTCAATTATATTATTATACATTTTGTATCCCAGTATTGGAACTTACCTCCAGAAATCCGAATAACCGTTAACCAGATGCAATTTTACAGATTCTAAAAGTGGTTGAGTTCTGGAATTCAAAAGAGTTTTAACCTGACTTTGCTCACCGTGATTAATACGCAACGCTGCCGCAAAGCTACTTGGTCAAGTTTGAATACGTTTTATTCTGTTGATTCCAAATGGATAAAAAAAACGTGTATTCATTTCATTATTGAAAGTTTAATAAAAAATCGTTTTAAGAGCAATATATGCACCACCGCGGAAAACTGCATTGATGAGATAGTTCGGTTAATCAGAAATATGTAAGAGGGCGGCAAAATTAACTTTTAGCCCCGAGCTAATTGCAGATCTAGATCACTGATTGCCAATCAAACATTCTTTGAATATATTGTCCACTATCAACGATTCCGGAATTCCGGGCATATTCCACAATTAAAGTTACATCGGTCCTTCGGTGATGACTGAACCGATTTTCTCAAACCAATTAGGATCGAAGCAGTCCAGCGTAAATTCATACGATATGCGTTACGTGAATTACCGTGGAACGATCCATTAAACCTGCCAACGTACGAGGACCGTTGTCGTCTTTTAGGACTTAATACTTTTACACGCCGGAGACATGCAGCGCAAGCTACCTTCGTGTCAAAGATTCTGCTGGCTGAATATGATGATCCGGAGCTACTAGCGCAAATAAACCTCTACGCGCCTACCCGTTCTCGTCGCCCTCGAGTCCTGCTGCATTCTGAAATGCGCAGCACTAACTATGCTACCAATAGTCCAATTTTAGCAATGAGTTGTCGCTTCAACGAGTTTGCTGAAATTTTTGACTTCGTCATGAACTCTTCGCACTTTCGTCGTCGCGTATTGTCACTATTTTAATTATGTTTAGTTTACCTTAGTTTAGTATAGTTCATTAAGACAAATTGTCAGTTGGACTTTTTTTTATACAAATACAAATACAAATCTGGTAGTCTTCGATTTCTCGAGCATCTTTACTGAAAATAGTACCGCTCTAAATATTCTCGTTATTGAGACAAAGAATGATTTTGACATTAATTGAACATTTGCATTAGTATTAGCGCCGCCTGATGGGACAATTCTGATTTATTATTTCCACTATGCAGAAACTCTTGACTTTCTGGACAAATCTTCCTGAGACATCACTTTTCAAAATAATCAGTGTTTCGAAATATTCCATGGTAAACCTATTCAACGTTAGTCACATTCACGACGAGGTTCGATTTATTTACTCTCTTTTAAAGTACCCCTGGCGGCACAGTTCTCAACTAATTGGATATCCAGTCACTCTTAATTGTAGGTCTAAATAATAACTTTGCCAAAGAAAGTATGGCGCTAAATATTAACGCAGACGAAATATTCAACCACAGCCCCAATTAGTCAAAATTCCATAAGCTATGTGATTAACATAACGCGGGTACCGCGCGGTAGAAATCCGCGTTGTAGAAGATCCGACCGTAAAACATTTTTTTTCAATTGTGTGAACTTCTCCGGCGACAAGTTTTTTGCTTACGTTCTATCAAGCCACCATTTGCCGATTTTATTACATACTTAATTTCCTTTTCACATAATACCAATGGACTGTGGGGAAAAAACTGAGAGCCGGCTCCGTATTTTCAGGATCACTGACACATAAAATCTTCCTGCATAATTTCTAATTTGACTTCGAACGAATTATCCGACATTTTGTCACTGAAATTTGCTACAAGAAATCGATGATGACGTTACCCGAGCAAAGTCGAACATCAAAATTACAACAAGTAGAATTCATATTTTGATAATAGTATCAAATTGAAATCTTATTGTGCTATCAGTTTTAGATTTTTTAAATATGACATCAAATTTTGATCTCAATTTGCTATCATTGTTTCTTTGAAGAATTTTCTATGTTTATATTTCTTTGGCAAAACATCAAAGTGAATACATATTTTGCTAACCAAAAAATTCAACATCTGAATGAGCTTTCAATTTACTCTCACTGATAGCAGAATTAGTTTTCTGTTTCATGTCATAGGACAATTTTGTTGCTCTCAATTTTGATCTTTTAACCGTTAAAACGACCAAAACGACGACATCCTGAGTAATCATTTGCCGAACATCACAACATCAAGTTTAGTTTTCAATTTGTTGTCAGACTCTGCTCGGGTCATGATTTCCGAGGTGTTAAATTACACTCTGCATCAAGGAGCTTTTATTCTCAGGTGATACGATTATCTAAAATGCCGATCAGCCATGCTGGTTTTAAAAACGACAGCTAACAACATTGTTTACTAGTTACTAGTGATGAAACATTCGTCTCGATATATGATTGCTTGGATTTCAGTTTGCACACAAAGTTGTTTGCTGTCATTTTTCAACCCCGCAGCCAGTTGCACGCTTAATACCTCGCTTCTCACCTAGCTACTGCCAAAGACGAATCACCATATAACTCTAAACACCTTGCTCTGCATAATCATGAACAAAGGAAAGCGATATAGTTGCTTTAACAATTCCAGTTTTTTATAAAAATAAAACAAATTTTCTGAATTATTTGGCATCCCTGAGCTAACACAAATATTTCATGTGTTTGCACTCTTGAAAATTCATGAAGTTCAAACAGCACAATTTTTTCGCATGGCGATTTGTTTGACGTACATGCCGGTTTGACTACATTTGACAAACAGTGTACTGATCCATCAAACTTGTTATATTATGTTTGTCAAACAATATTAGGCGTAACGTCCGGTAACGCATCAATGCAAATATTTGATGCAAAAAGTTTGTTAAACAGTTGATCTTGTGTACTGGCCTTATCAAATTTGTTTGTCATACACGTTTATTTGATCAAATTTTGCTTCAACAAATACTTTACGTTATGACAAACAGTGTGCTGGTAGCTTAATAGTTATGTATCCAACAAAAAAACACCTTTAACAGGCCAACGAGGATACCCGGGTACCCACAAATTGAAATGCTCATAACTATGGTTTCCTTGAACCGATTTGGGCACTTTTAAATGTTTTGGATTCAGGATCTCGTCCACTTTTTGATTCTGTACAATATAACCGGAATAATGGATCTGGTTTTTGGTAATCCGGATTTTCCGGAGTAATGTTCCAGTACTAGGATATGATTTGTAAATTTTAATAATGTCCTAACAATATGAGTATCAAAACTCTTCAAATTGTCTCGGAAGTCTGTTTTTTATTATTACGGGACCCTATAACATTTGATAAATGGAATTGGAATGGAATGGCCACTCACGGCCCCACGGGAACCTGCTCCGGAATGTCCGTTCCGGGGTCAAATCACAAAATGGTTCCAAAACCACGAGATACAGCTTACTGATGCAATTCCAAGAATTTTGATACCCATATTGCTAGTATTCCATTGAAGTTCGCAAATAGTACCCCAGCACTGGAACCTGCTTCCGGAAACCCGGATTCCCGGGACCGAATGAAGTAACTCGATTCATTTTTACCAAGTTCAAAAGTAGGTGAGTTCCTGAATCCAAAACGGCCAAAAGTATCGAAATCGGTTGGATATTACCTTAGTTATGGGCATTTTAGTTTTGTGGGTACCCGGGTACCCACGTCGGCCTATTACGTAGTAAAAAAATTCAGGAGCCTCTCCTCACTCCCACCCTTACTATATCAACAATATTATTAACCCAAAAGCTTGACTTAGTGATGTTCTAAGATGTCACAAAATATCAATTTCCAGCTATGGATAAAACATAGGAATTTAATTAATTGAAACTTAAAAAGGTACCCGGGTACCGCGTCGGACACACAACGGTTAAGGCCCCCGTCGGGCTTCTTTTTCTTCTTATCTGCAGAATTGAGGATTTCAATATAATACGCATATACGATACTCATATGAATGTATGCGTGCACGCGAATGAAATGAATGATTTCTTCAACCCGCTTTTTCTCTCGCTTTTCCCATAAAACTACCCAAGTATAGTATACCAATGGATTCGTAAGAATCCAAGGAAACTAATGGTAGCAAGTAAAACTTGATTTGAAAAACTTCATAACAGCGTTTTTCAATTTTCCCGTCGTACGCATTATATCGTCGCTTGTTCTGCGCAGTAGAAAAGTACAGGGTTTGTGCTAAATTAGTACTACCCGAAAGCTTGGTGTAGGGGCTATTTATAAATCATGTCACACTTGTATTGAGGGAGGGACAATGAAAATTTTAACATTTTGTGAAATTTGGTGGAAAAAAGTAACCTGAAACATACCAAATATATTTCTACCGAAGAAAAAAATATTGGACATCTTATTCGTGACTAATTTACCAAGGAAATAACCAATAACCCTAAGAAGAGGGAGGGGGTAAATGAAATGAAAATTTTGCGTTACATCATTGATAGTTGCCCTGTTTGTATTTTAGAACTCACAGATAAAGCTTCGTTTGTGGAGAAATCTACTAAAAAGCTTCGATTGCCGATTTCTTTCCAATTAATACTATAAATTTATAAAAAAAAATTATTAAATTACTCATACTAGCTACAAGAAGCGCCAAAATATTGCACCCTTATAATAAATCATGATAAAAGAATGATTTCGTTTCGAAAACTACGTACTATATTTCTTTTGAGCTTTATGACTTTATGCTATGAATGTATGCTAGCAATCAGTTTGCTCAAATCAATCTAATGATTATTCACCTCTGGCACATGGGCGGATTTTTCCTAAAATCCTATAGCGCGTTGCCTGTTTTTCATGGGTATTTTTTGCCCAAATTTTTGCACGGTTTTCAAAATACCACGTTTTTTAACATAACGATTCCTTTCAAGTAATAGTTGATAGACCAAAAAGTATTGAATCCACGAATATAAGGTTTGGTTTTTTGAACTATGCGAAATATGGTTATATTCAAAATCGTAAAAAAACACTAGTGCCAAATTTCGGTACGTAACTTGAACAGTTATTTCAACGGATATCTAAGTGAAATCCCAACGTTTAGAGCTGAAGAACTACTTCTACTAACACAATGCGTCTATCTAGGTCGAGACTCGACAGAACAGACTAGCTATTGGAACCAGTGATTTTCCTATTTCTTACCTCCTGATCAGGGTATATATTATTACCATCTTATTATCATATTATATAGACAAAATGTTAACGAAACTGATTTATACCGCAAGTAATGCACTGGTACTATGAGCCAGCATGTCCAGTTGGACACCGAACAGTAAGTATGGACACCGACCAAGAAAGATCTTTGAAATTAGTAAGATTAGTTATACGGTAGAATAGTATTTTGATCTAAATATTTTCATATTACATAGAACAAGTTGTGTGTCATGAACACTCCATTACAACTTTATCGTTGAGTTTCAATAATTCACTATCAAAAACAATACCTTGGTACTAACATTATTTTACAGTGCGATTGCAGGGTTAGTATTGCGACCCTACTGATCACTAAAAGAGTTCCTTTTGGCTGGGGCTCGGGCATACGCCGAGTGACTTCTAAGGTCATCTAAGGCTTTAGCCATTGAACCGCCAGACTAGGGCATTTACAATTACGTACATGTTGTTTTGGGGTTTTTAAAACACAAACAAGCATTCAATTAAATTGAACTTTCGAAAGAAATGTCGAAATTACTTGTTGTTAGTTTTTTTCCAAAAACATTTGAAAAGTTAGTTGGGAAACTTAGTTGGGAAAAGTTAGTTGGGATCTAGTGTCATATACCATTCAAATAGTACAAACTTTCTTGGTTGTGGTCCATTAGGAGGTAGATAACAGTCTATTATCTCTCTCTGGACTAAATCAGCCTGGATGCCGTGTCGCTGGAGTCCTGCTCTCACGTCGTGGAAGGCAGCAGAAATAGAAGTCCCAAGTTAACCTCTAGCTGAAAACCAAAAGGCTGGAAAGTCTAAAATAAGTCAGTAAACGGAGCATAATTGACCTTTCCATCGCTGTGTCAACCGAAGCTCTAACATAATGGATGATTGTATGATTTTGTTGGTTATTTTCGGCAAATTTGAGACTAAAAGAAACGAAAGCAATGAAATTGAAAGAGGGATAGGTATTCTAGAGTTAATCAGAAAGGAAAACTAGGACTAAGCAGGCTCATATGGACATGATCGAAAGGAAATGTGCAGAATCCTTTGCCTTTTGCTAAGTAGGAGTTTGGCGTTATAATCATATTAAAACGCCGGCGTCGGCGGTAAAGCATGATGATGAGTTATGTTCTATCAATGACCATGCGGTAGACTTGGGTACAACGCCCAACTCCTACTTAGCAGAAGGCAAAGGTTTCTTCACATTTCCTTTCGATCATGTCCATGTCCATGTTTTCGTTTCTCTTAGCCTTAAATTTGCCGAAAATAGCCAACAAATTCGATACAGTAGAAGCTTGCGGCAATTAAAACAACAATTAGCCATGCCCCTAATTAACACAAATAGGAGAGCATTATCCATCGTTTTCGATAGCTTCTAGTTGTTGTGGACTGTATTTTCATGAAGGATGCTATTATGTTGAAAACTTTGCAAACCCCGTTTTCATTGCATTTAAAAAAAATGCATGACCACTCCTTGTGAAATACCTAGTGCATTCATTTTTGCGTATAGTGCACAGGTCTTATATTTGAGATAACAACTTACGATATTTTTGCTGTCAATCTAGTTGTTGACAGCATAGACAAGAAATACGTCTATTGTTCGGTAAATTTGCTACATATTACATCGCGTTTTGATGATTTTAAAAAGGTTGTGTCATATTGTGGTAGAAATTGTTTTGTACTCATAACGGGCAGTGCTACAAATTCTCATAATAACATTTGGGACAGCTTTAGCAGTATTACTCATCAATTGACTAACGAGTTAATGCCAAACGAGCGCAAATATTCATTATATCATAAAACCTTAGCACTAGGAAACACATTATTTTTTAGCGATAAATGAGTCTTATTTGATTAGTTAGACCTTTCATCAGATGTCGAAGTGTGTCGTAGTCCCGGGTCTACAGGAACCTTGGTGAGGAAGACTTGGTGAGCCATAAAACGTATTTTCCAACATTTGTTTTTTGACTTGGATAAAGACGTCGAATTACATATTTTTTGTCATGATAGCGGCATACGAAGGAAGCTGACCCTCTTTGATTTATGCGTGTGTCTCAAAGCCTACTTTTATAGATTGTGAAACTATAACAAACCAGCATTTGAGCTCATTTTAGCAAGTTTCAATTTCTGTGTATGATTAGCACTCTCCATGCATGTCAGAAAACTTGTTTCCGTAATTCGAAATTCCATTTTCCAAATCGTGCATCAGATATACTTTGCCAAGAAGGCGTACTCCTCGTTTACTATCCGGATGAAGCCTCCTATTGAAACTAATACCTTTGCTTGGTTGAACTCTCAATGTGTGAAATGTGGCCGAAAAGATGATAATCCGCGGAATGTATCAAAACTTCAACCAATCGAAGCATCTTGGGAAGCTGCTTCAGCAGCACAATTAAAATCAAGGATATGCAGAGTAGATCTCAATGTCGCCTAGACCATGATGGGAGCAGTAAAGGAAGTTTAGGTACACTTGAGAAAGATAGACCATAAGCTGTCCTACTTTTTTTTAAATAACTACTAGATATAAAACTTATTTGTTATAAAGAAAACCTATCCTGGGTTTTAGTTTAGTCCAGCTACTTCTGACTCACCCGTTATTTTGTCAAAAATATCATGCAAGATCAAAGCAAAATCGCAGACCAAAAATGCCTTGTCGGACAATGCTTGAGATGAGTACAGGTATAGTGATGATTGGAACACTTTGCTGTTGCATTGACGTTCTCTTCGGAGATATTGAGATACTGTCTGAGATATGCTGTAAGTCAAGCCGTCAACTGCGAAAATAATGCTCTCCCAATGTAAAATCGAAAGCGGTTTTACAAAACCTTGCTTGTAAAATTTATTAAAAAAAAAATCTCTTCTCGAATTGCCACGCGATGGAAGAAACAATCGTATGTCCGTGATCCGTAGAAAATAAGTTAAAAAAAAGCACAAAGTCGAACCTAAAAGCCGAGCCATTGGAACTGGTTTCTGATGTATGAGGCTCCGCCTGGTCATCATGGTCTGCTGGTGCAAGAAGAAGAGTGCCGTTTGTATCAAGGACAGGGAGGACTCTAAACAAATATTGCTCTAATGACGAAATAACCAGTAAATATGCTATAACTAATTTTAAAAACCTGTTTTAATCAACCTAGTGGTGCAATCGTTCCTTTCTCATATATCCAAGTTATGATTCCATAACTCAATAAGTCTGCTACAATGTATTAGCGACAGTCCGAAGTTACACGGGTCAAGCAACGTGCTAGCAAAAGCAACGGATGAGGGGAAATAAGAACGTGCCATCGTTGGACAAATGAGAATTCGGTGTCTAGCTTCTTTGCCAGGAACTATCACGTTGATCGCGACAAAGCAATGAGCTCACTGGCTCTAAGTTTCGGATCGATGTGAAACCTCAACAAATGCAATAGCCCGCGGGCTAAGAAAAGAACAGGTACAAGAACACAATCCTTCCCTAAGTAATATCTACAGAAGGTGTAGATTTAGTCTGTTGATGTAATAGGGAAAGAACAGTAGGGGAGACTGAGGAGACTTGATCCCCTTTTTTATTTTTCAGTCCAACTCCGTGGAATGATAACAAACTATGTATTTTTTGTAGTTTTTTATTGTTTCTAGGGATGACTAATAATCATAAAAAAAATAAATGGAAATATTATACTGGACATGAGCTATGAGCATTTCTGGAAAACAACAAAAAAATGGAAAATTCTTAGATTAGTGGAGACTCGATCCCTAATTTGGGGACACTTGATTCCTTTATGAAAACGTGTTTAAAAGAGCATGTAGGGTAAGAAGCCTATTTTTGCCCTGTTTCTACTATCATCCTACCCATCTGAAGCCTTTGGTTAGAGCAGCGTCTGCCATCTTTGCTCAACGCATTGACTCAAATGGTATTGCGATAATGGGGGTACTCGATTAGAGATTTTGCTGCGCTCAAACAGAAGATTTTCACCATTCTCAAGACAATTTTGTTATTATATTGGCTCTTAATAATAGGAGAATGACCTTAACGTTAAAACCTCTATAATCGAAATAAAAAATGGACCTTAATAACAAATCAAAGAAGCTGAAATAATAAAATTATTGTAGTAATAATGTGGTACCCTTCTTAATAGGGAAAAAACGGGTACATTACCCCATTCAATTTTATAAATGGATTGTAGTATTGATTAAATTGTTATGATTAGATATTGTTATTTTTGTTACTACATATTACGCATCTCTCACCTGATTTTTTTACGAATTCCCCAAATCTCCGTGCAATTATTTGAAAGCTGTCTTTATTATGGTTGAGGAACGTCTAATGTGGGATGAATGGTTGCTACGTATACTGTAGTAAACAATTACAGTTATGTTTCTTTATGATGAAGCGTTCATTTTTGACATTTTTTTATGACAACAATGACTTCAATTGTTCTAGTGTGAATTTGGTTATTTTCAGTGGTGTGTATGAAATATGGCGAAGGGGATCAAATCTCCACGAATTTCAAGGGATCAAGTGAACCCATAGCATCTATTTCAGCAAACTTTAGTAAAAATATAATTGAACAAAAGAATCAGCTCAATCATAACGCATTCATATAACTGACATTCTCCTGTAATTCTGTATGCAAAAGTAGAGTATATAGTGGGTGATTTTATCAATTTTATAAAAGTTTGAAAATTTGAAAAATAAATCTTCTTCAGTTCTTCTGAGACTTTTTTTTAAATCGGTAAAAATTCGGTTACACAAAAGTCCAATTTCTTTTTTCTGTGTTAATGAAATTTATGTTTAGATAAAACTTTATAGTATATTCGATTAATGTATTCTGATCCGCCTTTGAGTTACAATGATGGGATCAAGTCTCCCCGGGGATCAAGTCTCCTCAGTCTCCCCTATGAATCCGACAGTACCACGTACCAAGTCGTTTAAAGTTTCCCACTCGAGAGTAACAAACACAGATATTTTCTGATCTCGACGATCGTTCTCGTAGGTTATATGGTATACGGTACTCGGCCCTCCGAGACTTGACTGGAAAGTCGATTTGAAGTGATTGGAAAGCCTTTCTCTATATCAGAATGGCAAAGAGGGGAGACATAATGCTGCACAAAAGTAATGAAACCCGAACAAGTTGCGTGTAAGAATCACAGAGGATATGAAAATTTCCGGAATCAAATTCAGGACGGCTTTCAAAGCAAATCTAGGACATTTCGGCGTGAATGTAACCACCAAACGAAGCTAGTCACAGTATAGTTCGAAATATACGCCGGAAGATTTCTTCGAAAATTGGGTTTCTAAACTACAACTGGACTGTAAAATAAAACATTACGGTTAAAACGCGAGTTAGCAAGCTATACGACAAAATTCAATAAGTTTGAATTCAAACCGCTACAAGATGGGTTGTCTTGTCTTTGTCTTGTCTTGTCTTTGTCTTGTCTTGTCTTTGTCTTTGTCTTTGTCTTTGTCTTTGTCTTTGTCTTTGTCTTTGTCTTTGTCTTTGTCTTTGTCTTTGTCTTTGTCTTTGTCTTTGTCTTTGTCTTTGTCTTTGTCTTTGTCTTTGTCTTTGTCTTTGTCTTTGTCTTTGTCTTTGTCTTTGTCTTTGTCTTTGTCTTTGTCTTTGTCTTTGTCTTTGTCTTTGTCTTTGTCTTTGTCTTTGTCTTTGTCTTTGTCTTTGTCTTTGTCTTTGTCTTTGTCTTTGTCTTTGTCTTTGTCTTTGTCTTTGTCTTTGTCTTTGTCTTTGTCTTTGTCTTTGTCTTTGTCTTTGTCTTTGTCTTTGTCTTTGTCTTTGTCTTTGTCTTTGTCTTTGTCTTTGTCTTTGTCTTTGTCTTTGTCTTTGTCTTTGTCTTTGTCTTTGTCTTTGTCTTTGTCTTTGTCTTTGTCTTTGTCTTTGTCTTTGTCTTTGTCTTTGTCTTTGTCTTTGTCTTTGTCTTTGTCTTTGTCTTTGTCTTTGTCTTTGTCTTTGTCTTTGTCTTTGTCTTTGTCTTTGTCTTTGTCTTTGTCTTTGTCTTTGTCTTTGTCTTTGTCTTTGTCTTTGTCTTTGTCTTTGTCTTTGTCTTTGTCTTTGTCTTTGTCTTTGTCTTTGTCTTTGTCTTTGTCTTTGTCTTTGTCTTTGTCTTTGTCTTTGTCTTTGTCTTTGTCTTTGTCTTTGTCTTTGTCTTTGTCTTTGTCTTTGTCTTTGTCTTTGTCTTTGTCTTTGTCTTTGTCTTTGTCTTTGTCTTTGTCTTTGTCTTTGTCTTTGTCTTTGTCTTTGTCTTTGTCTTTGTCTTTGTCTTTGTCTTTGTCTTTGTCTTTGTCTTTGTCTTTGTCTTTGTCTTTGTCTTTGTCTTTGTCTTTGTCTTTGTCTTTGTCTTTGTCTTTGTCTTTGTCTTTGTCTTTGTCTTTGTCTTTGTCTTTGTCTTTGTCTTTGTCTTTGTCTTTGTCTTTGTCTTTGTCTTTGTCTTTGTCTTTGTCTTTGTCTTTGTCTTTGTCTTTGTCTTTGTCTTTGTCTTTGTCTTTGTCTTTGTCTTTGTCTTTGTCTTTGTCTTTGTCTTTGTCTTTGTCTTTGTCTTTGTCTTTGTCTTTGTCTTTGTCTTTGTCTTTGTCTTTGTCTTTGTCTTTGTCTTTGTCTTTGTCTTTGTCTTTGTCTTTGTCTTTGTCTTTGTCTTTGTCTTTGTCTTTGTCTTTGTCTTTGTCTTTGTCTTTGTCTTTGTCTTTGTCTTTGTCTTTGTCTTTGTCTTTGTCTTTGTCTTTGTCTTTGTCTTTGTCTTTGTCTTTGTCTTTGTCTTTGTCTTTGTCTTTGTCTTTGTCTTTGTCTTTGTCTTTGTCTTTGTCTTTGTCTTTGTCTTTGTCTTTGTCTTTGTCTTTGTCTTTGTCTTTGTCTTTGTCTTTGTCTTTGTCTTTGTCTTTGTCTTTGTCTTTGTCTTTGTCTTTGTCTTTGTCTTTGTCTTTGTCTTTGTCTTTGTCTTTGTCTTTGTCTTTGTCTTTGTCTTTGTCTTTGTCTTTGTCTTTGTCTTTGTCTTTGTCTTTGTCTTTGTCTTTGTCTTTGTCTTTGTCTTTGTCTTTGTCTTTGTCTTTGTCTTTGTCTTTGTCTTTGTCTTTGTCTTTGTCTTTGTCTTTGTCTTTGTCTTTGTCTTTGTCTTTGTCTTTGTCTTTGTCTTTGTCTTTGTCTTTGTCTTTGTCTTTGTCTTTGTCTTTGTCTTTGTCTTTGTCTTTGTCTTTGTCTTTGTCTTTGTCTTTGTCTTTGTCTTTGTCTTTGTCTTTGTCTTTGTCTTTGTCTTTGTCTTTGTCTTTGTCTTTGTCTTTGTCTTTGTCTTTGTCTTTGTCTTTGTCTTTGTCTTTGTCTTTGTCTTTGTCTTTGTCTTTGTCTTTGTCTTTGTCTTTGTCTTTGTCTTTGTCTTTGTCTTTGTCTTTGTCTTTGTCTTTGTCTTTGTCTTTGTCTTTGTCTTTGTCTTTGTCTTTGTCTTTGTCTTTGTCTTTGTCTTTGTCTTTGTCTTTGTCTTTGTCTTTGTCTTTGTCTTTGTCTTTGTCTTTGTCTTTGTCTTTGTCTTTGTCTTTGTCTTTGTCTTTGTCTTTGTCTTTGTCTTTGTCTTTGTCTTTGTCTTTGTCTTTGTCTTTGTCTTTGTCTTTGTCTTTGTCTTTGTCTTTGTCTTTGTCTTTGTCTTTGTCTTTGTCTTTGTCTTTGTCTTTGTCTTTGTCTTTGTCTTTGTCTTTGTCTTTGTCTTTGTCTTTGTCTTTGTCTTTGTCTTTGTCTTTGTCTTTGTCTTTGTCTTTGTCTTTGTCTTTGTCTTTGTCTTTGTCTTTGTCTTTGTCTTTGTCTTTGTCTTTGTCTTTGTCTTTGTCTTTGTCTTTGTCTTTGTCTTTGTCTTTGTCTTTGTCTTTGTCTTTGTCTTTGTCTTTGTCTTTGTCTTTGTCTTTGTCTTTGTCTTTGTCTTTGTCTTTGTCTTTGTCTTTGTCTTTGTCTTTGTCTTTGTCTTTGTCTTTGTCTTTGTCTTTGTCTTTGTCTTTGTCTTTGTCTTTGTCTTTGTCTTTGTCTTTGTCTTTGTCTTTGTCTTTGTCTTTGTCTTTGTCTTTGTCTTTGTCTTTGTCTTTGTCTTTGTCTTTGTCTTTGTCTTTGTCTTTGTCTTTGTCTTTGTCTTTGTCTTTGTCTTTGTCTTTGTCTTTGTCTTTGTCTTTGTCTTTGTCTTTGTCTTTGTCTTTGTCTTTGTCTTTGTCTTTGTCTTTGTCTTTGTCTTTGTCTTTGTCTTTGTCTTTGTCTTTGTCTTTGTCTTTGTCTTTGTCTTTGTCTTTGTCTTTGTCTTTGTCTTTGTCTTTGTCTTTGTCTTTGTCTTTGTCTTTGTCTTTGTCTTTGTCTTTGTCTTTGTCTTTGTCTTTGTCTTTGTCTTTGTCTTTGTCTTTGTCTTTGTCTTTGTCTTTGTCTTTGTCTTTGTCTTTGTCTTTGTCTTTGTCTTTGTCTTTGTCTTTGTCTTTGTCTTTGTCTTTGTCTTTGTCTTTGTCTTTGTCTTTGTCTTTGTCTTTGTCTTTGTCTTTGTCTTTGTCTTTGTCTTTGTCTTTGTCTTTGTCTTTGTCTTTGTCTTTGTCTTTGTCTTTGTCTTTGTCTTTGTCTTTGTCTTTGTCTTTGTCTTTGTCTTTGTCTTTGTCTTTGTCTTTGTCTTTGTCTTTGTCTTTGTCTTTGTCTTTGTCTTTGTCTTTGTCTTTGTCTTTGTCTTTGTCTTTGTCTTTGTCTTTGTCTTTGTCTTTGTCTTTGTCTTTGTCTTTGTCTTTGTCTTTGTCTTTGTCTTTGTCTTTGTCTTTGTCTTTGTCTTTGTCTTTGTCTTTGTCTTTGTCTTTGTCTTTGTCTTTGTCTTTGTCTTTGTCTTTGTCTTTGTCTTTGTCTTTGTCTTTGTCTTTGTCTTTGTCTTTGTCTTTGTCTTTGTCTTTGTCTTTGTCTTTGTCTTTGTCTTTGTCTTTGTCTTTGTCTTTGTCTTTGTCTTTGTCTTTGTCTTTGTCTTTGTCTTTGTCTTTGTCTTTGTCTTTGTCTTTGTCTTTGTCTTTGTCTTTGTCTTTGTCTTTGTCTTTGTCTTTGTCTTTGTCTTTGTCTTTGTCTTTGTCTTTGTCTTTGTCTTTGTCTTTGTCTTTGTCTTTGTCTTTGTCTTTGTCTTTGTCTTTGTCTTTGTCTTTGTCTTTGTCTTTGTCTTTGTCTTTGTCTTTGTCTTTGTCTTTGTCTTTGTCTTTGTCTTTGTCTTTGTCTTTGTCTTTGTCTTTGTCTTTGTCTTTGTCTTTGTCTTTGTCTTTGTCTTTGTCTTTGTCTTTGTCTTTGTCTTTGTCTTTGTCTTTGTCTTTGTCTTTGTCTTTGTCTTTGTCTTTGTCTTTGTCTTTGTCTTTGTCTTTGTCTTTGTCTTTGTCTTTGTCTTTGTCTTTGTCTTTGTCTTTGTCTTTGTCTTTGTCTTTGTCTTTGTCTTTGTCTTTGTCTTTGTCTTTGTCTTTGTCTTTGTCTTTGTCTTTGTCTTTGTCTTTGTCTTTGTCTTTGTCTTTGTCTTTGTCTTTGTCTTTGTCTTTGTCTTTGTCTTTGTCTTTGTCTTTGTCTTTGTCTTTGTCTTTGTCTTTGTCTTTGTCTTTGTCTTTGTCTTTGTCTTTGTCTTTGTCTTTGTCTTTGTCTTTGTCTTTGTCTTTGTCTTTGTCTTTGTCTTTGTCTTTGTCTTTGTCTTTGTCTTTGTCTTTGTCTTTGTCTTTGTCTTTGTCTTTGTCTTTGTCTTTGTCTTTGTCTTTGTCTTTGTCTTTGTCTTTGTCTTTGTCTTTGTCTTTGTCTTTGTCTTTGTCTTTGTCTTTGTCTTTGTCTTTGTCTTTGTCTTTGTCTTTGTCTTTGTCTTTGTCTTTGTCTTTGTCTTTGTCTTTGTCTTTGTCTTTGTCTTTGTCTTTGTCTTTGTCTTTGTCTTTGTCTTTGTCTTTGTCTTTGTCTTTGTCTTTGTCTTTGTCTTTGTCTTTGTCTTTGTCTTTGTCTTTGTCTTTGTCTTTGTCTTTGTCTTTGTCTTTGTCTTTGTCTTTGTCTTTGTCTTTGTCTTTGTCTTTGTCTTTGTCTTTGTCTTTGTCTTTGTCTTTGTCTTTGTCTTTGTCTTTGTCTTTGTCTTTGTCTTTGTCTTTGTCTTTGTCTTTGTCTTTGTCTTTGTCTTTGTCTTTGTCTTTGTCTTTGTCTTTGTCTTTGTCTTTGTCTTTGTCTTTGTCTTTGTCTTTGTCTTTGTCTTTGTCTTTGTCTTTGTCTTTGTCTTTGTCTTTGTCTTTGTCTTTGTCTTTGTCTTTGTCTTTGTCTTTGTCTTTGTCTTTGTCTTTGTCTTTGTCTTTGTCTTTGTCTTTGTCTTTGTCTTTGTCTTTGTCTTTGTCTTTGTCTTTGTCTTTGTCTTTGTCTTTGTCTTTGTCTTTGTCTTTGTCTTTGTCTTTGTCTTTGTCTTTGTCTTTGTCTTTGTCTTTGTCTTTGTCTTTGTCTTTGTCTTTGTCTTTGTCTTTGTCTTTGTCTTTGTCTTTGTCTTTGTCTTTGTCTTTGTCTTTGTCTTTGTCTTTGTCTTTGTCTTTGTCTTTGTCTTTGTCTTTGTCTTTGTCTTTGTCTTTGTCTTTGTCTTTGTCTTTGTCTTTGTCTTTGTCTTTGTCTTTGTCTTTGTCTTTGTCTTTGTCTTTGTCTTTGTCTTTGTCTTTGTCTTTGTCTTTGTCTTTGTCTTTGTCTTTGTCTTTGTCTTTGTCTTTGTCTTTGTCTTTGTCTTTGTCTTTGTCTTTGTCTTTGTCTTTGTCTTTGTCTTTGTCTTTGTCTTTGTCTTTGTCTTTGTCTTTGTCTTTGTCTTTGTCTTTGTCTTTGTCTTTGTCTTTGTCTTTGTCTTTGTCTTTGTCTTTGTCTTTGTCTTTGTCTTTGTCTTTGTCTTTGTCTTTGTCTTTGTCTTTGTCTTTGTCTTTGTCTTTGTCTTTGTCTTTGTCTTTGTCTTTGTCTTTGTCTTTGTCTTTGTCTTTGTCTTTGTCTTTGTCTTTGTCTTTGTCTTTGTCTTTGTCTTTGTCTTTGTCTTTGTCTTTGTCTTTGTCTTTGTCTTTGTCTTTGTCTTTGTCTTTGTCTTTGTCTTTGTCTTTGTCTTTGTCTTTGTCTTTGTCTTTGTCTTTGTCTTTGTCTTTGTCTTTGTCTTTGTCTTTGTCTTTGTCTTTGTCTTTGTCTTTGTCTTTGTCTTTGTCTTTGTCTTTGTCTTTGTCTTTGTCTTTGTCTTTGTCTTTGTCTTTGTCTTTGTCTTTGTCTTTGTCTTTGTCTTTGTCTTTGTCTTTGTCTTTGTCTTTGTCTTTGTCTTTGTCTTTGTCTTTGTCTTTGTCTTTGTCTTTGTCTTTGTCTTTGTCTTTGTCTTTGTCTTTGTCTTTGTCTTTGTCTTTATCTTTGTCTTTGTCTTTGTCTTTGTCTTTGTCTTTGTCTTGTCTTTGTCTTGTCTTTGTCTTTGTCTTTGTCTTTGTCTACAAGAAGCGCCAAAATATTGCACCCTTATAATAAATCATGATAAAAGAATGATTTCGTTTCGAAAACTACGTACTATATTTCTTTTGAGCTTTATGACTTTATGCTATGAATGTATGCTAGCAATCAGTTTGCTCAAATCAATCTAATGATTATTCACCTCTGGCACATGGGCGGATTTTTCCTAAAATCCTATAGCGCGTTGCCTGTTTTTCATGGGTATTTTTTGCCCAAATTTTTGCACGGTTTTCAAAATACCACGTTTTTTAACATAACGATTCCTTTCAAGTAATAGTTGATAGACCAAAAAGTATTGAATCCACGAATATAAGGTTTGGTTTTTTGAACTATGCGAAATATGGTTATATTCAAAATCGTAAAAAAACACTAGTGCCAAATTTCGGTACGTAACTTGAACAGTTATTTCAACGGATATCTAAGTGAAATCCCAACGTTTAGAGCTGAAGAACTACTTCTACTAACACAATGCGTCTATCTAGGTCGAGACTCGACAGAACAGACTAGCTATTGGAACCAGTGATTTTCCTATTTCTTACCTCCTGATCAGGGTATATATTATTACCATCTTATTATCATATTATATAGACAAAATGTTAACGAAACTGATTTATACCGCAAGTAATGCACTGGTACTATGAGCCAGCATGTCCAGTTGGACACCGAACAGTAAGTATGGACACCGACCAAGAAAGATCTTTGAAATTAGTAAGATTAGTTATACGGTAGAATAGTATTTTGATCTAAATATTTTCATATTACATAGAACAAGTTGTGTGTCATGAACACTCCATTACAACTTTATCGTTGAGTTTCAATAATTCACTATCAAAAACAATACCTTGGTACTAACATTATTTTACAGTGCGATTGCAGGGTTAGTATTGCGACCCTACTGATCACTAAAAGAGTTCCTTTTGGCTGGGGCTCGGGCATACGCCGAGTGACTTCTAAGGTCATCTAAGGCTTTAGCCATTGAACCGCCAGACTAGGGCATTTACAATTACGTACATGTTGTTTTGGGGTTTTTAAAACACAAACAAGCATTCAATTAAATTGAACTTTCGAAAGAAATGTCGAAATTACTTGTTGTTAGTTTTTTTTCCAAAAACATTTGAAAAGTTAGTTGGGAAACTTAGTTGGGAAAAGTTAGTTGGGATCTAGTGTCATATACCATTCAAATAGTACAAACTTTCTTGGTTGTGGTCCATTAGGAGGTAGATAACAGTCTATTATCTCTCTCTGGACTAAATCAGCCTGGATGCCGTGTCGCTGGAGTCCTGCTCTCACGTCGTGGAAGGCAGCAGAAATAGAAGTCCCAAGTTAACCTCTAGCTGAAAACCAAAAGGCTGGAAAGTCTAAAATAAGTCAGTAAACGGAGCATAATTGACCTTTCCATCGCTGTGTCAACCGAAGCTCTAACATAATGGATGATTGTATGATTTTGTTGGTTATTTTCGGCAAATTTGAGACTAAAAGAAACGAAAGCAATGAAATTGAAAGAGGGATAGGTATTCTAGAGTTAATCAGAAAGGAAAACTAGGACTAAGCAGGCTCATATGGACATGATCGAAAGGAAATGTGCAGAATCCTTTGCCTTTTGCTAAGTAGGAGTTTGGCGTTATAATCATATTAAAACGCCGGCGTCGGCGGTAAAGCATGATGATGAGTTATGTTCTATCAATGACCATGCGGTAGACTTGGGTACAACGCCCAACTCCTACTTAGCAGAAGGCAAAGGTTTCTTCACATTTCCTTTCGATCATGTCCATGTCCATGTTTTCGTTTCTCTTAGCCTTAAATTTGCCGAAAATAGCCAACAAATTCGATACAGTAGAAGCTTGCGGCAATTAAAACAACAATTAGCCATGCCCCTAATTAACACAAATAGGAGAGCATTATCCATCGTTTTCGATAGCTTCTAGTTGTTGTGGACTGTATTTTCATGAAGGATGCTATTATGTTGAAAACTTTGCAAACCCCGTTTTCATTGCATTTAAAAAAAATGCATGACCACTCCTTGTGAAATACCTAGTGCATTCATTTTTGCGTATAGTGCACAGGTCTTATATTTGAGATAACAACTTACGATATTTTTGCTGTCAATCTAGTTGTTGACAGCATAGACAAGAAATACGTCTATTGTTCGGTAAATTTGCTACATATTACATCGCGTTTTGATGATTTTAAAAAGGTTGTGTCATATTGTGGTAGAAATTGTTTTGTACTCATAACGGACAGTGCTACAAATTCTCATAATAACATTTGGGACAGCTTTAGCAGTATTACTCATCAATTGACTAACGAGTTAATGCCAAACGAGCGCAAATATTCATTATATCATAAAACCTCAGCACTAGGAAACACATTATTTTTTAGCGATAAATGAGTCTTATTTGATTAGTTAGACCTTTCATCAGATGTCGAAGTGTGTCGTAGTCCCGGGTCTACAGGAACCTTGGTGAGGAAGACTTGGTGAGCCATAAAACGTATTTTCCAACATTTGTTTTTTGACTTGGATAAAGACGTCGAATTACATATTTTTTGTCATGATAGCGGCATACGAAGGAAGCTGACCCTCTTTGATTTATGCGTGTGTCTCAAAGCCTACTTTTATAGATTGTGAAACTATAACAAACCAGCATTTGAGCTCATTTTAGCAAGTTTCAATTTCTGTGTATGATTAGCACTCTCCATGCATGTCAGAAAACTTGTTTCCGTAATTCGAAATTCCATTTTCCAAATCGTGCATCAGATATACTTTGCCAAGAAGGCGTACTCCTCGTTTACTATCCGGATGAAGCCTCCTATTGAAACTAATACCTTTGCTTGGTTGAACTCTCAATGTGTGAAATGTGGCCGAAAAGATGATAATCCGCGGAATGTATCAAAACTTCAACCAATCGAAGCATCTTGGGAAGCTGCTTCAGCAGCACAATTAAAATCAAGGATATGCAGAGTAGATCTCAATGTCGCCTAGACCATGATGGGAGCAGTAAAGGAAGTTTAGGTACACTTGAGAAAGATAGACCATAAGCTGTCCTACTTTTTTTTTAAATAACTACTAGATATAAAACTTATTTGTTATAAAGAAAACCTACCCTGGGTTTTAGTTTAGTCCAGCTACTTCTGACTCACCCGTTATTTTGTCAAAAATATCATGCAAGATCAAAGCAAAATCGCAGACCAAAAATGCCTTGTCGGACAATGCTTGAGATGAGTACAGGTATAGTGATGATTGGAACACTTTGCTGTTGCATTGACGTTCTCTTCGGAGATATTGAGATACTGTCTGAGATATGCTGTAAGTCAAGCCGTCAACTGCGAAAATAATGCTCTCCCAATGTAAAATCGAAAGCGGTTTTACAAAACCTTGCTTGTAAAATTTATTAAAAAAAAAAAATCTCTTCTCGAATTGCCACGCGATGGAAGAAACAATCGTATGTCCGTGATCCGTAGAAAATAAGTTAAAAAAAAGCACAAAGTCGAACCTAAAAGCCGAGCCATTGGAACTGGTTTCTGATGTATGAGGCTTCGCCTGGTCATCATGGTCTGCTGGTGCAAGAAGAAGAGTGCCGTTTGTATCAAGGACAGGGAGGACTCTAAACAAATATTGCTCTAATGACGAAATAACCAGTAAATATGCTATAACTAATTTGAAAAACCTGTTTTAATCAACCTAGTGGTGCAATCGTTCCTTTCTCATATATCCAAGTTATGATTCCATAACTCAATAAGTCTGCTACAATGTATTAGCGAAAGTCCGAAGTTACACGGGTCAAGCAACGTGCTAGCAAAAGCAACGGATGAGGGGAAATAAGAACGTGCCATCGTTGGACAAATGAGAATTCGGTGTCTAGCTTCTTTGCCAGGAACTATCACGTTGATCGCGACAAAGCAATGAGCTCACTGGCTCTAAGTTTCGGATCGATGTGGAACCTCAACAAATGCAATAGCCCGCGGGCTAAGAAAAGAACAGGTACAAGAACACAATCCTTCCCTAAGTAATATCTACAGAAGGTGTAGATTTAGTCTGTTGATGTAATAGGGAAAGAACAGTAGGGGAGACTGAGGAGACTTGATCCCCTTTTTTATTTTTCAGTCCAACTCCGTGGAATGATAACAAACTATGTATTTTTTGTAGTTTTTTATTGTTTCTAGGGATGACTAATAATCATAAAAAAAATAAATGGAAATATTATACTGGACATGAGCTATGAGCATTTCTGGAAAACAACAAAAAAATGGAAAATTCTTAGATTAGTGGAGACTCGATCCCTAATTTGGGGACACTTGATTCCTTTATGAAAACGTGTTTAAAAGAGCATGTAGGGTAATAAGCCTATTTTTGCCCTGTTTCTACTATCATCCTACCCATCTGAAGCCTTTGGTTATCGCAGCGTCTGCCATCTTTGCTCAACGCATTGACTCAAATGGTATTGCGATAATGGGGGTACTCGATTAGAGATTTTGCTGCGCTCAAACAGAAGATTTTCACCATTCTCAAGACAATTTTGTTATTATATTGGCTCTTAATAATAGGAGAATGACCTTAACGTTAAAACCTCTATAATCGAAATAAAAAATGGACCTTAATAACAAATCAAAGAAGCTGAAATAATAAAATTATTGTAGTAATAATGTGGTACCCTTCTTAATAGGGAAAAAACGGGTACATTACCCCATTCAATTTTATAAATGGATTGTAGTATTGATTAAATTGTTATGATTAGATATTGTTATTTTTGTTACTACATATTACGCATCTCTCACCTGATTTTTTTACGAATTCCCCAAATCTCCGTGCAATTATTTGAAAGCTGTCTTTATTATGGTTGAGGAACGTCTAATGTGGGATGAATGGTTGCTACGTATACTGTAGTAAACAATTACAGTTATGTTTCTTTATGATGAAGCGTTCATTTTTGACATTTTTTTATGACAACAATGACTTCAATTGTTCTAGTGTGAATTTGGTTATTTTCAGTGGTGTGTATGAAGTATGGCGAAGGGAATCAAATCTCCACGAATTTCAAGGGATCAAGTGAACCCATAGCATCTATTTCAGCAAACTTTAGTAAAAATATAATTGAACAAAAGAATCAGCTCAATCATAACGTATTCATATAACTGACATTCTCCTGTAATTCTGTATGCAAAAGTAGAGTATGTAGTGGGTGATTTTATCAATTTTATAAAAGTTTGAAAATTTGAAAAATAAATCTTCTTCAGTTCTTCTGAGACTTTTTTTTAAATCGGTAAAAATTCGGTTACACAAAAGTCCAATTTCTTTTTTCTGTGTTAATGAAATTTATGTTTAGATAAAACTTTATAGTATATTCGATTAATGTATTCTGATCCGCCTTTGAGTTACAATGATGGGATCAAGTCTCCCCGGGGATCAAGTCTCCTCAGTCTCCCCTATGAATCCGACAGTACCACGTACCAAGTCGTTTAAAGTTTCCCACTCGAGAGTAACAAACACAGATATTTTCTGATCTCGACGATCGTTCTCGTAGGTTATATGGTATACGGTACTCGGCCCTCCGAGACTTGACTGGAAAGTCGATTTGAAGTGATTGGAAAGCCTTTCTCTATATCAGAATGGCAAAGAGGGGAGACATAATGCTGCACAAATGTAATGAAACCCGAACAAGTTGCGTGTAAGAATCACAGAGGATATGAAAATTTCCGGAATCAAATTCAGGACGGCTTTCAAAGCAAATCTAGGACATTTCGGCGTGAATGTAACCACCAAACGAAGCTAGTCACAGTATAGTTCGAAATATACGTCGGAAGATTTCTTCGAAAAATGGGTTTCTAAACTACAACTGGACTGTGAAATAAAACATTACGGTTAAAACGCGAGTTAGCAAGCTATACGACAAAATTCAATAAGTTTGAATTCAAACCGCTACAAGATGGGTTGTCTTGTCTTTGTCTTGTCTTGTCTTGTCTTTGTCTTTGTCTTTGTCTTTGTCTTTGTCTTTGTCTTTGTCTTTGTCTTTGTCTTTGTCTTTGTCTTTGTCTTTGTCTTTGTCTTTGTCTTTGTCTTTGTCTTTGTCTTTGTCTTTGTCTTTGTCTTTGTCTTTGTCTTTGTCTTTGTCTTTGTCTTTGTCTTTGTCTTTGTCTTTGTCTTTGTCTTTGTCTTTGTCTTTGTCTTTGTCTTTGTCTTTGTCTTTGTCTTTGTCTTTGTCTTTGTCTTTGTCTTTGTCTTTGTCTTTGTCTTTGTCTTTGTCTTTGTCTTTGTCTTTGTCTTTGTCTTTGTCTTTGTCTTTGTCTTTGTCTTTGTCTTTGTCTTTGTCTTTGTCTTTGTCTTTGTCTTTGTCTTTGTCTTTGTCTTTGTCTTTGTCTTTGTCTTTGTCTTTGTCTTTGTCTTTGTCTTTGTCTTTGTCTTTGTCTTTGTCTTTGTCTTTGTCTTTGTCTTTGTCTTTGTCTTTGTCTTTGTCTTTGTCTTTGTCTTTGTCTTTGTCTTTGTCTTTGTCTTTGTCTTTGTCTTTGTCTTTGTCTTTGTCTTTGTCTTTGTCTTTGTCTTTGTCTTTGTCTTTGTCTTTGTCTTTGTCTTTGTCTTTGTCTTTGTCTTTGTCTTTGTCTTTGTCTTTGTCTTTGTCTTTGTCTTTGTCTTTGTCTTTGTCTTTGTCTTTGTCTTTGTCTTTGTCTTTGTCTTTGTCTTTGTCTTTGTCTTTGTCTTTGTCTTTGTCTTTGTCTTTGTCTTTGTCTTTGTCTTTGTCTTTGTCTTTGTCTTTGTCTTTGTCTTTGTCTTTGTCTTTGTCTTTGTCTTTGTCTTTGTCTTTGTCTTTGTCTTTGTCTTTGTCTTTGTCTTTGTCTTTGTCTTTGTCTTTGTCTTTGTCTTTGTCTTTGTCTTTGTCTTTGTCTTTGTCTTTGTCTTTGTCTTTGTCTTTGTCTTTGTCTTTGTCTTTGTCTTTGTCTTTGTCTTTGTCTTTGTCTTTGTCTTTGTCTTTGTCTTTGTCTTTGTCTTTGTCTTTGTCTTTGTCTTTGTCTTTGTCTTTGTCTTTGTCTTTGTCTTTGTCTTTGTCTTTGTCTTTGTCTTTGTCTTTGTCTTTGTCTTTGTCTTTGTCTTTGTCTTTGTCTTTGTCTTTGTCTTTGTCTTTGTCTTTGTCTTTGTCTTTGTCTTTGTCTTTGTCTTTGTCTTTGTCTTTGTCTTTGTCTTTGTCTTTGTCTTTGTCTTTGTCTTTGTCTTTGTCTTTGTCTTTGTCTTTGTCTTTGTCTTTGTCTTTGTCTTTGTCTTTGTCTTTGTCTTTGTCTTTGTCTTTGTCTTTGTCTTTGTCTTTGTCTTTGTCTTTGTCTTTGTCTTTGTCTTTGTCTTTGTCTTTGTCTTTGTCTTTGTCTTTGTCTTTGTCTTTGTCTTTGTCTTTGTCTTTGTCTTTGTCTTTGTCTTTGTCTTTGTCTTTGTCTTTGTCTTTGTCTTTGTCTTTGTCTTTGTCTTTGTCTTTGTCTTTGTCTTTGTCTTTGTCTTTGTCTTTGTCTTTGTCTTTGTCTTTGTCTTTGTCTTTGTCTTTGTCTTTGTCTTTGTCTTTGTCTTTGTCTTTGTCTTTGTCTTTGTCTTTGTCTTTGTCTTTGTCTTTGTCTTTGTCTTTGTCTTTGTCTTTGTCTTTGTCTTTGTCTTTGTCTTTGTCTTTGTCTTTGTCTTTGTCTTTGTCTTTGTCTTTGTCTTTGTCTTTGTCTTTGTCTTTGTCTTTGTCTTTGTCTTTGTCTTTGTCTTTGTCTTTGTCTTTGTCTTTGTCTTTGTCTTTGTCTTTGTCTTTGTCTTTGTCTTTGTCTTTGTCTTTGTCTTTGTCTTTGTCTTTGTCTTTGTCTTTGTCTTTGTCTTTGTCTTTGTCTTTGTCTTTGTCTTTGTCTTTGTCTTTGTCTTTGTCTTTGTCTTTGTCTTTGTCTTTGTCTTTGTCTTTGTCTTTGTCTTTGTCTTTGTCTTTGTCTTTGTCTTTGTCTTTGTCTTTGTCTTTGTCTTTGTCTTTGTCTTTGTCTTTGTCTTTGTCTTTGTCTTTGTCTTTGTCTTTGTCTTTGTCTTTGTCTTTGTCTTTGTCTTTGTCTTTGTCTTTGTCTTTGTCTTTGTCTTTGTCTTTGTCTTTGTCTTTGTCTTTGTCTTTGTCTTTGTCTTTGTCTTTGTCTTTGTCTTTGTCTTTGTCTTTGTCTTTGTCTTTGTCTTTGTCTTTGTCTTTGTCTTTGTCTTTGTCTTTGTCTTTGTCTTTGTCTTTGTCTTTGTCTTTGTCTTTGTCTTTGTCTTTGTCTTTGTCTTTGTCTTTGTCTTTGTCTTTGTCTTTGTCTTTGTCTTTGTCTTTGTCTTTGTCTTTGTCTTTGTCTTTGTCTTTGTCTTTGTCTTTGTCTTTGTCTTTGTCTTTGTCTTTGTCTTTGTCTTTGTCTTTGTCTTTGTCTTTGTCTTTGTCTTTGTCTTTGTCTTTGTCTTTGTCTTTGTCTTTGTCTTTGTCTTTGTCTTTGTCTTTGTCTTTGTCTTTGTCTTTGTCTTTGTCTTTGTCTTTGTCTTTGTCTTTGTCTTTGTCTTTGTCTTTGTCTTTGTCTTTGTCTTTGTCTTTGTCTTTGTCTTTGTCTTTGTCTTTGTCTTTGTCTTTGTCTTTGTCTTTGTCTTTGTCTTTGTCTTTGTCTTTGTCTTTGTCTTTGTCTTTGTCTTTGTCTTTGTCTTTGTCTTTGTCTTTGTCTTTGTCTTTGTCTTTGTCTTTGTCTTTGTCTTTGTCTTTGTCTTTGTCTTTGTCTTTGTCTTTGTCTTTGTCTTTGTCTTTGTCTTTGTCTTTGTCTTTGTCTTTGTCTTTGTCTTTGTCTTTGTCTTTGTCTTTGTCTTTGTCTTTGTCTTTGTCTTTGTCTTTGTCTTTGTCTTTGTCTTTGTCTTTGTCTTTGTCTTTGTCTTTGTCTTTGTCTTTGTCTTTGTCTTTGTCTTTGTCTTTGTCTTTGTCTTTGTCTTTGTCTTTGTCTTTGTCTTTGTCTTTGTCTTTGTCTTTGTCTTTGTCTTTGTCTTTGTCTTTGTCTTTGTCTTTGTCTTTGTCTTTGTCTTTGTCTTTGTCTTTGTCTTTGTCTTTGTCTTTGTCTTTGTCTTTGTCTTTGTCTTTGTCTTTGTCTTTGTCTTTGTCTTTGTCTTTGTCTTTGTCTTTGTCTTTGTCTTTGTCTTTGTCTTTGTCTTTGTCTTTGTCTTTGTCTTTGTCTTTGTCTTTGTCTTTGTCTTTGTCTTTGTCTTTGTCTTTGTCTTTGTCTTTGTCTTTGTCTTTGTCTTTGTCTTTGTCTTTGTCTTTGTCTTTGTCTTTGTCTTTGTCTTTGTCTTTGTCTTTGTCTTTGTCTTTGTCTTTGTCTTTGTCTTTGTCTTTGTCTTTGTCTTTGTCTTTGTCTTTGTCTTTGTCTTTGTCTTTGTCTTTGTCTTTGTCTTTGTCTTTGTCTTTGTCTTTGTCTTTGTCTTTGTCTTTGTCTTTGTCTTTGTCTTTGTCTTTGTCTTTGTCTTTGTCTTTGTCTTTGTCTTTGTCTTTGTCTTTGTCTTTGTCTTTGTCTTTGTCTTTGTCTTTGTCTTTGTCTTTGTCTTTGTCTTTGTCTTTGTCTTTGTCTTTGTCTTTGTCTTTGTCTTTGTCTTTGTCTTTGTCTTTGTCTTTGTCTTTGTCTTTGTCTTTGTCTTTGTCTTTGTCTTTGTCTTTGTCTTTGTCTTTGTCTTTGTCTTTGTCTTTGTCTTTGTCTTTGTCTTTGTCTTTGTCTTTGTCTTTGTCTTTGTCTTTGTCTTTGTCTTTGTCTTTGTCTTTGTCTTTGTCTTTGTCTTTGTCTTTGTCTTTGTCTTTGTCTTTGTCTTTGTCTTTGTCTTTGTCTTTGTCTTTGTCTTTGTCTTTGTCTTTGTCTTTGTCTTTGTCTTTGTCTTTGTCTTTGTCTTTGTCTTTGTCTTTGTCTTTGTCTTTGTCTTTGTCTTTGTCTTTGTCTTTGTCTTTGTCTTTGTCTTTGTCTTTGTCTTTGTCTTTGTCTTTGTCTTTGTCTTTGTCTTTGTCTTTGTCTTTGTCTTTGTCTTTGTCTTTGTCTTTGTCTTTGTCTTTGTCTTTGTCTTTGTCTTTGTCTTTGTCTTTGTCTTTGTCTTTGTCTTTGTCTTTGTCTTTGTCTTTGTCTTTGTCTTTGTCTTTGTCTTTGTCTTTGTCTTTGTCTTTGTCTTTGTCTTTGTCTTTGTCTTTGTCTTTGTCTTTGTCTTTGTCTTTGTCTTTGTCTTTGTCTTTGTCTTTGTCTTTGTCTTTGTCTTTGTCTTTGTCTTTGTCTTTGTCTTTGTCTTTGTCTTTGTCTTTGTCTTTGTCTTTGTCTTTGTCTTTGTCTTTGTCTTTGTCTTTGTCTTTGTCTTTGTCTTTGTCTTTGTCTTTGTCTTTGTCTTTGTCTTTGTCTTTGTCTTTGTCTTTGTCTTTGTCTTTGTCTTTGTCTTTGTCTTTGTCTTTGTCTTTGTCTTTGTCTTTGTCTTTGTCTTTGTCTTTGTCTTTGTCTTTGTCTTTGTCTTTGTCTTTGTCTTTGTCTTTGTCTTTGTCTTTGTCTTTGTCTTTGTCTTTGTCTTTGTCTTTGTCTTTGTCTTTGTCTTTGTCTTTGTCTTTGTCTTTGTCTTTGTCTTTGTCTTTGTCTTTGTCTTTGTCTTTGTCTTTGTCTTTGTCTTTGTCTTTGTCTTTGTCTTTGTCTTTGTCTTTGTCTTTGTCTTTGTCTTTGTCTTTGTCTTTGTCTTTGTCTTTGTCTTTGTCTTTGTCTTTGTCTTTGTCTTTGTCTTTGTCTTTGTCTTTGTCTTTGTCTTTGTCTTTGTCTTTGTCTTTGTCTTTGTCTTTGTCTTTGTCTTTGTCTTTGTCTTTGTCTTTGTCTTTGTCTTTGTCTTTGTCTTTGTCTTTGTCTTTGTCTTTGTCTTTGTCTTTGTCTTTGTCTTTGTCTTTGTCTTTGTCTTTGTCTTTGTCTTTGTCTTTGTCTTTATCTTTGTCTTTGTCTTTGTCTTTGTCTTGTCTTTGTCTTGTCTTTGTCTTGTCTTTGTCTTGTCTTTGTCTTGTCTTGTCTTTGTCTTTGTCTTTGTCTTGTCTTTCTCTTGTCTTTGTCTTGTCTTTGACTTGTCATGGAAATTTCTTTCAAACACATGCACATGGTGATATATTTCTCACCTTGCAGTACAGGGTAACAGAATCTTTCTGCAAGGTTTCGTAAACAAAAATATTTCTTGCTATAAAAATCAATTTGATCGTCCTCCCAATTTTTTTCTAACCCACCGATTTCCGCTACTGATCATGGAAATTTCTTGAAAACACATGGCGATAAAATTATCTTCTTCTAAAGTATGCAGGATAGGGAAACAGAATCATTCTGCAAGGATTCTTTTTATAAAAATCAATTTGATCGTGCTCTCATTTTTTTCCAACCCACCAATTTTCACTGGTGATCATGGAAATTTCTTGAAAACACAAGGCAATAAAGTTTTCTTCTTCTGATGGATACAGAATAGGCAAACAAAATCATCCTGCAAGGTTTCGTAAACAGAAATATTTTTTTCTATAAAAATCAATTTTATCGTCCTCCCAATTTTTTTCCAACCCACCAATTTCCACTACTGAGCACGGAAATTACTTGTAAACACATGGCAATAAAATTTTCTTCTTCTGCTGGATGCAGGATAGGCAAACAAAATCATCCTGCAAGGTTTCGTAAACAAAAATATTTCTTTCTATAAAAATCAATTTGATCGTCCTCCCAATTTTTTCCCAACCCACCAATTTCCACTACTGATCATGGAAATTTCTTGAAAACACATGGCAATAAAATTTTCTTCTTCTGATGGATACAGGATAGGGAAACAGAATCATTCTGCAAGGTTACGTGAACAAAAATATTTCTTTCTATAAAAATCAATTTGATCGTCCTCCCAAATTTTTTTCAACCCACCAATTTCTACTACTGATCATGGAAATTACTTGAAAACACATGGCAATAAAATTTTCTTCTTCTGCTGGATGCAGGATAGGCAAACAAAATCATCCTGCAAGGTTTCGTAAACAAAAATATTTCTTTCTATAAAAATCAATTTGATCGTCCTCCCAATTTTTTTCCAATCCACCAATTTCCACTAATGATCATGGAAATTACTTGAAAACACATGACGATACATTTTTTAATTTTGGTTTGATGCGGGATAGTCAAACAGAATCATTCTGTAAGGTTTTCTAAGGAAAAATAATTCTTACAATAAAAATCAATTTGATTGTCCTCCCAAATTTTTTCCCACCTTCCTATTTTGGGATATTGAAATAAAAAAGTGTGTGCTCACTAGCGCCGCCTTGAGGGTGATATCCAATTTAATCATCACATCATTAAATAGTCCTTGCTTCAGTAACAATTTAGGCTTTATGGTGGTTTTATAGCCACTCACACCACTTAGATTGCACTTGTAGCGTGCTATAAAACTTTAATTGTGACTTAGATTACATTACAGTAAACGTCATTTTCCTAAATTAATAAACTTTACCTAACATGAATTGGAAGTTTTAGTCTCCCTAGCGCCGCCTGATAAGCGAATTCTGTAATTATCTTTTCGCCGTCAGGTAGCACTCGACTCGCTGATAGATATTGCCGAAGACATCACACTTCTAAATAATGTTCTCGAGATTCAGAAATTGAAAAATAATACATGCTCACTAGTGCCGCCTGGTCTATCTCTTAAATTAGTTTTGTCCATAATCGCGTAGCTCTTAACCTTCTTTAAATTTTTTCCGAGAGCACCTTCTCCTCTAAGTTATTAGACGTTTGTGACATACTAAATTCCACATTGTGCTGAAAGCTGGTACGCTCACGTTAAATTTATTCAATGATAGTTGCGTTTACGAGAGGTTAGATTTATTTACTCTATTGTGTAGCACCCCTGGCGCTGCAGTTATTAATTAATTGGATATCCAATTGCTCTAAATTGTAGGTCTAAGCAAACACAAAACAACTTCACCAAATAAAGTATGGTGCTAAATGTTAACTCAGATGAAATATTCGAGCCCCAATTAGTCGAAATCCCATAAGCTAAGTGATTCCTATTAGTTGGGCACAATACGAATCCACGTAGTAGGAATCAGCGTAGTAGGAGACCCGACTGTATCAAAATCCAGTATGTAGACAACCTTGGAGAACTTTTTTATCATTTGTGGAATTATAAAAAATCCATATTGGAAGTTGTAAAACAAAACGATGAAAAATTAATTGCGCAATTCAGAAAAAATATTATTCCTCGAAGAGCTCAAAATTAACCAAGCAAGTAGGGTGACGTGCCTATTATGGCAGTAGAGCCTATTGTGACCCTATTTCGTACCCCTTGGTTTCGAACCAAGCATATGAGATAATGACACTATCGATTTGGCTAAAACAGGTGAGAAAAAATAAGCTCAAGTTATATTCTTTATTTGTTGTGCACATATGTATTTAGAACTATCCTCTAAATCCAACTTTCAATTAAAACAAAATCACCTTATTGAAATATCTACTAATCCGCCTCACTCACGTAGTGAACCGAAACTGGATGCAACGGCGCTTAGCAAAATAAACACTTATGAGCCAGCATTTACCGCCTCATATCTCGTTATTCCAGCACAAATATATTAAACATTGCACTGATACATACTTTTATTTTAGTTGGAGAACCTTTTTATGATAATTTCACTTTAAAATCATTCGTCAAACACTAGAATAGGCCTAGTGTTATAATAGGATAAAACTAAATACGGGGGTTCCTATTATTGGCATGTTTTGCTGATACACTACCACAATCAAAACTAACTTTTTGTATCCATCATGCAGAAAAGAATTATCAGTGCGGCCAAACCAAAACATGAACTTGTAAATATAATGTAATGCATTTTCAGGTATAAGTAATCAATTACTTCAAGTTATTCAACTAATTGTTGATTGCAGATATTTTATTTTCATCTGCACATACAATTCGGATTGCGAGAAAGCAATGTGTGATGTGAAACTTGTCATTCCAGTTGCTAACCTTCGAATGGTTTTTTTCTGCGTGTGCAATTCTGGGCGCTCTTCTACTAACAGCTGATGAGTTTCATTGATGTGCGTGATGTTTACGTTTGTTTTGATCGGCTGAAAAAAGCAGAATGATTCGTTTTACAAATCACATGTTGGCGTCCATGATCTGGATACCTAGTTAGAATCGACGCAAATGGAATATGAGGCATTGCGTTTCAACTAGATTGTTTTTCGATGAGGTGGAAATTGGCACACCCATGAGGCGATAATTGGATCGTTGAGGTGGGAATAGATGCTCAGAATGGATCATTTATTTGCATTTATGCTGAAAATTGAGGCAATTCTGCTAAGTAAGCATTATATAGATGTTTAAGTAAGAGTACACTGATACTTTATTCTGAGAAAGGTTATAGATAATAGTGCTTCTTTTAAAGTTGTTCAAAAAATAGTGCGACCCTCTCCATAATGGTGCCAAAATAGGCTCATCACCCTACATATTTTACTGTCAGCAGTGCTACCGCCAGTTGCTGGACGTAGTCCTGGTAGCACAATCTTCCTGACCAATATAACTACTAAAGCATTTTATGTTGATTTGAAAGTGATCGATTTGGATTTCAGATCCTTTGTCAGGTGATCTGCAGGGAGCCATGTGGGTATTTTTAAAACTACGTGACAGATTTGTGTATTCCAACATTGGAATATTCAAACAAATCCATTCAGTCAATCTTTTAGACGTAATCAGCAAGAATGGTTTTATAGTAGTTCGAACTACGCATATCATTTACAATACACGACTAATCGTATCTTTTCTATAAATTGTTATAAGTCAATGGAAGTGTACTAAGTAAATTGATTAGAGAGAGCCAAATAAAAGTTTTTCAAAAATTCAACGGAAAAAATGAAATTGATCTAATTATTATTTGCTTATTTCAAAGAACTTTAACATTCAATAAAGCGATAAAATATTATCAAGTGATTCATTTTCAATCGTCCTGGTCGGGACTATTGATTGATTCATAAATGAAATACGATACGGCCGTTATAAAATATACTTCCTGAAAAACTCAAATTTTCATGGCGTAATAACGCTATGGAAACAAAAAAAAAGTTGTTGCTTTCAGCGTGATTTTCGTGATACCTACTCTCGAATCTCAATAAAACAAAAGAAAAAGAAATATTATCAAAACAAATATATTATTTTGGTTTACAATCTCGCAAAATGCGTCATTTAAATTTTTTAAATCCAAGTATCAGTATGATAATTATTCCATGAGAACCTGAGGAAACTTTGCTAAGATCTCTTGCATTTCTGAAAACACGAAACAACATCTGTGTTCAAAAATGTTTCAAAGCAGCCAAATCCAGCATGAAAATTAATTATAGGGATCCCAAAAATTCGTTCGTTGGTATTTGTGGAATGTCAAAAATATTTGCTTCAACTGTTATAAATTTCATAAGGTTTTCTTCAATGCTGTGTGGAAATCGGTTTCTGAGAAATAAAACCAATCTTACAAAAAATTGTGACATGTGATAATTGATGGAACTTCCAAATAATTTTCAATTTGGCAAGCCTTCATTATTGTTTGGAATAAAGCAAAAGATGTTTTTAAATATATGTTATCAATTCAACACAAAACCGTTGGTTTCAAACGATCATCAGTTTCAAAATCATCAAATATCAACATGCAAATTCGACATAGAAAATGTTTCCATTATTTGGCGTATAAAGATAAAATAGCATCGCGGTTTGTTTCAGTCTCGTAAAATAATAAAATATCATAGATCTCCCAAGAGAATCGAAAATCATCAAGTTTCAATGAAGAAATTTATTTGAAATCATTTTCAACTATTTCTACATTCAGAATTACTCAAAAACAGTTGTGTCAAAAGCTTTCGACATTTCGAGCTTTCGTAGCACGCCATCTGCATCAACCCGAGGATAACTTTTAGTACACTTGTTTTTCTTTTCGTATCTTTCCACGCTGTTTCGCGTGCGACGGTACACTGCGCATCGCGAGGAAAATTGAAAAACGCTGTTATGAAGTTTTCCAAAACGATTTTTTCTTTGTACCATCAGATTCCTTGGTTTCTAACGAATCCGTACATATGCAACACTTGGGTAGTTTTGTAGGAAATATCGAAGAAACAGCAGGTTAAAAATATTGCTCCACTTTTGCGCACCTATACATACAAATTTTACTTTAGTTGTGTCTGTGCGAGTGGAAAAACTGCTTCTAGTAAAATGGAAATTTTTCAATGAAAAGCGGAAAATATGGAAAATCGGAGAAAATCACGTCCTAGAAAAATTGTTTAGCTATATTGTATTGGAAAAATCAAAATGTTAAACACATGATTGCAAAAACTGTGTGCTTTTTCAACCGGAAAAAGCACACAGTTTTCCGAGTTGGGAAATTTTGAATTTTCCATTTCGGCCAAATCATAGTAAAAACAATTATCTAGGTCGTGATTTTTTTCTTTTTTCCATATTTTGTCATTTTCTTTGAAAATAAAATAAAAAACCGCAAAAAAGCACGAAAAATGGCGGATTGCCCGACGGGGGCCTTAAGTTGCATCCTGCCGTATTGAAGTAATTCCAAACCACCCCACCCACCCACTTTGCAAATCATTCTGTTACACCGTGCTGGTACCCGAAAAATCCGCACACGGCCACCGCTGCCGAAAATGCATAGCGTCTACCGCTTATTGTAGAGCCCAGACGCTGCAGCCATGACCTTACTTTTTCGACATAAGAACAAAAACTGATTCAAACGTGTACGCGTACCTCTATTTATAAACTCACCGTACCGTAAATTGGGGTGACTTTGATCATCGGGGTGACTTTGATCAATCGAAACCTTTTTCGTAGATCGCTTATTAAACCAGAATAGTCGACCGAATCATTTTAATTTAGAATGATTTTTACTCTAAACATATAAAATACTGATTTGTTATACTTTTTGAGTATATTGCTCGGTTTTGGGGTACAAAAACTTCAAAAAACCGAAATTTGACTTTACCTTATTTTTACGAAGCTTCGTAAAGTGTCTATTTTTTATAAAACAAATAAAACTCTGATTTGAGCAAAAGTAATAAATTACAAGCGAGTTTTTATTTTCCTTTAGATTGAGATATGCCAAATTTAGTTTTAAGAGATTGTTTATTTTAAATAAATTGTTTGTAAAACTAGTTGGCAATTATTTTGAATTATTTTAATCTAAAATTCACAACATTTTTTATTGTTCAATGTTCCAACGTGTTAAAATGGATGAAACTTTTTGTACATTGATAAAGCACTGAAATAAAATAATTTTAGCAGTTTTAAAGGTTTTCAGAATCTTTTATTCTAGTTGGACACAAATTATACGAATTTTGGTTACTCGAATTCTAAGTACATTGAAATACTTTGTATAATACCAATTAACATCTATTTAACAATGAGTATCTTTCCAGAATTAGTTTAAGCAAACATTTGAATGAAAAACATTGACATCAATAACTTAATGTGGGTGAACATGGAGGTTATCAAAGTTACCCCAGAACACGAAAACGGACTTCAACTTGAAATAATTTTTGAAAAAAATAGCTGTAAGCGGACAATTTTAGGTAAAACCATCCAATCTTGTTATCCATACATCAGTACATGGTTTAAAAATATAAAACTTGAAAAAAATGTGTTGCGTCCAAAAATATGTAATGATTACTTCGAAAAGTGATCAATGTCACCCCGGTTTACGGTATATGGTTTAGTCACTTAGGTGCGAGTGTGTGCAAATGCCAACGTTACCGAAAATCGATAGTGCTTATTGCATCGCCTGGAGACGATGTTGCTCGTATGGGATAAGAGCAACAACTAATTTAAACGGACATGCGTCGCTTCTATTTAAGACTTTTCGAGTTTGATTGAGCCACTAAGCTGCCCTCTATTGAAGGCTGTGTCTGAGAAATCTGCCTCACGAATGTTAATTTTTCCGTTTTTCGTGAACTTTTTAATTTTACCAATTTTCAAAAGTCTACCTTTATTGGGGAGATATTAAATTATTACCCATATTTAAGTTCGGTGTTTCTGAATCGGTTGGTGTATGAATGATTAAAATCCATCTAGTAATATCGGAGTTATAAGCGTGCAAACCTTACATAGTTTCGTTACATGGGAGATAGTTTAGATTTTAGAATGACACCTAGCTCCAGATAGTGGAGTAAGACATTTTTAATGTCAAAAGGTCAAAGAATACAATTTTTGCTGAAAATACCTTACACAACCCCTTTAAGTTCCGACACGATTTAGGCGATTCTTCCGTATTCAACTTTTTGCGTAATTTTGCCAAGCCATCTGTCCATTCTCAACTTTCACAACTCTTTCATACCGTGTGCCTATCTTTCTATCACTAAGAATTAAACGACAATTTGTTTTACAGTGGAAATGCTAATCGTTCAAGATCTGATGGAAAATTATAAATAATGAAACAATATAAGCAAGCTTCGATATCGTTTGAATAAAGATCAAAATGAGAATATTTGTAGCAGATTGTTTGCCGTCATATTTAAAAGTGTTACTTAGGTTGCATGGCATGGCTTTATTTACAAACTTTTTTTCAATCTTAGTTTTGAACTCTTTCGAATGCAGTAAAAATATAAATCAACTGCCACTTCCTTAGTTTTGCTTATTTTGTTTCTTTTCTTTTGATTCCTCTTGTTAAAATAACTAAAAAATTGTGGCAAATTAAACAGCTTCACTTATTTTGATAGCCATAAGTAAACTAACAAACGAAAACAGTTTTGCCTTTCTCATATAAAGAAAGGCTATGCAATCACTGTAAATTTTTAACCGAGGCCCGGAGGGCCGAGTTTCATACACTATTCGATTCAGTTCGTCGAGATCGGCAAATGTCTGTGTGTGTATGTGTGTGTGTCATTTAAACTCACACAATTTTCTCAGAGATGGCTGAACTGATTTTTGCAAACTTAGTTTCATCTGAAAGGGATAACGCTCCCATAAGCTGCTATTGAATTTTTAGTTGATATGACTTCCGGTTCCGGAGTTACGGGTTGAAGAGTGCGGTCACACAGCAAATTCCCATATAAACTGGTACCACCATGATGTTCAAATGATGTAATACATATTAAAATTGATGTAACATTACTCTAGTTTGCGGGTCTGGATCACTAATGAGCAATCAATGCAGCTTTGACCACATTGGCCACCTATGACGGTTCATGACGCCCCCGGGGAACCCGCCACGTTCCTAAGTTAATATCACACCCATTCCCCAACGAATTCTCTACCGATTTTTACAAACTTGATTTCAAATGAAAGATACAGTAAAACCAGTGACTGCTGCTGAATTTCATTCGGTTGTGACTCTTGGTTCCGGAGTTACAGGGGTATTAGTAAGGATACACTGGAATTTCCCATATAAATCGGTACAATCGTAATACCTCAGAGGCTAAAAACTATTGAAATGGTCACCAAATTACTTCTAATTGCAGATCTAGATCACTGATTGCCAATCAAACATTCTTTGAATATATTGTCCACTATCAACGATTCCGGAAGTCCGGAATTCCGGGCATATTCCACAATTAAAGTCACATCGGTTCTTCGGTGATGACTGAACCGATTTTCTCAAACCAAGTCTCAAATGTAAGGCAAAATATGCAGTTGAGTATTGCATCGCCGTCCCCCCCCCCCCGCCTTACCTTTACACCTCCCTCCTTCAACACTCCCCTTGGACGACCCTCACGCCCGCATTTCCTTCATTCACCCCGTATACCGAAATAAGATGAAGGATTTCTGACGCATCCTCCACTCCCACTCTACTAACCCCACCATTCCCTCCACTTTCAAACCCATTCCACCAACATTTCAAAATATAATCACACGAAGATAACATTGAACTCATGTTGATTAAGCTAATTAAATATTATTCTTTTGCCTTTCTCATATAGAAAGGTTATGCAATTGCTCCAAAAACCGACTCTCTAACCGAGGCCCGGAGGGCCGAGTCTCATATAACATTCGACTCAGTTCGCCGAGATCGCAAAATATCTGTGTGTGTATGTATGTGTGTATGTATGTGTGTATGTATATGTGTATGTATGTGTGTATGTATGTGTGTATGTATGTATGTTTGTATGTATGTATGTATGTATGTATGTATGTATGTATGTATGTATGTATGTATGTATGTATGTATGTATGTATGTATGTATGTATGTATGTTTTTTTTTTTTTTTTTGAGAGCAGTAAAAAAATTTTCAGAAAAACCCTGAGTGAGGAAAAATGTACAAAAACCCCAATGTCAGGGAACGGGTTTGGGCTGCCATCACCCGACCCGCTATAAACCACTGCTCTTGCCCAGAACCTGATTCCTCCCCGGCACTACCTTACGGCATTACTTCGGGGAGGGGTTTTTATGTGCATAGCACGCACATGTATGTATGTATGTATGTATGTATGTATGTATGTATGTATGTATGTATGTATGTATGTATGTATGTATGTATGTATGTATGTATGTATGTATGTATGTATGTATGTATGTATGTATGTATGTATGTATGTATGTATGTATGTATGTATGTATGTATGTATGTATGTATGTATGTATGTATGTATGTATGTATGTATGTATGTATGTATGTATGTATGTATGTATGTATGTATGTATGTATGTATGTATGTATGTATGTATGTATGTATGTATGTATGTATGTATGTTTTTTTTTTGTTTTTTTTAGAGAGCAGTAAAAATTTTTTTCAGAAAAACCCTGAGTGAGGAAAAATGTACAAAAACCCCATTGTCAGGGAACGGGTTTGGGCTGCCATCACCCGAGCCGCTAAAAACCACTGCTCTTGCCCAGAACCTGGTTCCTCCCCGGCACTACCTTACGGCATTACTTCGGGGAGGGGTTTTTATGTGCATAGCACACACTCCAATTCAACTACTTACTAGTTCGTTTCTTCCGTAGGGTTACAGCCCCACTCCTCTACACACCACCAATTCTCTTCCATCCACTCAGACTGGCAAGCTCTGCATGGCAGTCGGAAAGCTGGCTGTGAGTCGAGGCTTAGTACTCCTCCCCTACGAGTACAGTCTGAGCGGCAAACTTCTGACTGTCTAATTCACCGAGCCCTTCGGCTCGCTTGTGCCGGTTAGCACCGCAACTCCCTTTTCGCACCATTCAACGCCGTTTACTCTTTGAGCACCAGACTTGTTCGCGAACTACTCGGTCTAGTCCCCGACGATGGACCTAGCCTACTCCGACGGAGAATTCCCCGGCGAGAGAAGTTCTCCCGAAACCGAGCCAACCAACCAGATGTCGAGGTCAGTTCGGCGATTCCGGTGGAGCAGAGCGTCCGGTTCGCTGATGCCCCGACGACCTGCGACTGGTGGTATTTCGTCGCGGTCTACTCAGTCTAGTCCCCGGCGGTGGATCTAGCTTACGCCGACGGAGAGTTCCCCGGCGAAGGAGGCTCCCCCGGTACCGATTCTTCTTTTGTTTTAGCACCACAATTTCATGAGCCCTTTGGCTTCCTCTCGTTCCGTTTCGCCCGATCTATTCGATCTAGTCCCCGGCGGTGGATCTAGCCTACTCAACGGGCCATACAGTAGGTGCTGAGGTCTATCCGGCGATTCCGGTTGGAGCGTAACTTCCAGTTCACCGGCGCCCCAACGACCCACTGCTAGCTCTGCGACGCGGTCTACTCGGTGCAATCCCCGGCGGTGGATATAGCCTACTCACGAGCTACCCGGAAGGATGTCGAGGTCGGTTCAGCGATTCCGGTGAAGCTTGACGTCCGGTTCCCAGGCGCCCCGACGACCCAACTCGGTGCTACATCACGCACTACTCAACTGGTCCCCGGCGGTGGACCTAGTCTACACAGTTGGAGAGTTCCCCGGCGGCGGAATTTCTCTCGAAACCCGATTTGCGGTTTCTTGTTGGTCTCTACGCCACTTCCTCTGCAACTCGGAGAGTATTCTCGAGACCACTCTGTTGACAGCGTCCCCGGTATGTTCGTCACGGCACATCTCTTCGACGATATTGTCCACTGTCATACCAGGTATACCCCTACGAACTTCTTCGAATCTAGGGCATTCGAAGACCACGTGTTCCGGTGTCTCCTGCACGGTCGCACAACCCGGGCAAAGGGGTAACGAAGCATGTCCAAACCGATGCAGGTACTTCCGGAAGCATCCGTGCCCGGACAAAAACTGCGTCAAATGGAAGTTCACCTCTCCATGCTTCCTATGTACCCAGGCCGATACATTTGGGATGAGTCGGTGGGTCCACCTTTCTTTCTCCGCGTTGTCCCACTCCTGTTGCCATTTAGCCAACGAGTCCGCTCGAACCTGTCTCCTAGCGTTACGTGCATTTCTCCGCTGATAGCATTCCACGTCCTGCGCCAGGGTAATGCAGATGGGGATCATCCCGGCGATAACGCATACTGCCTCCGACGATATTGTTCTGTAGGCACTCGCGACTCGTACGGCCATCAGTCGGAATGTCCTGTTTAGCTTTTCACGGTTCCGCTTGGTTTTCAGCGCAGCACTCCAGGCAGGAACCCCATATCGGAGTATCGATGACGAAACAGTAGATAGCAGACGTCTCGTGCTGCTTCTCGGACCGCCGACGTTTGGCATGATTCTCGCTATTGCGTTCGTTGCCTTCGCCGACTTTTCACAGGCGTAATCAACGTGGTTGGTGAAGCTCAACCGGTCGTCGATTATAACTCCCAATTGCTTCAATGCACGTTTCGATGCAATCACGTGCCCTCTGACGTCGATCTGCATCCGTTGGACCGATCTGCAGTTACTGACCAACAACACCTCCGTCTTGTGGTGAGCTATTTGCAGCTTGACCCCGTTCATCCAGCTCTCGATTGCGTCCATTGTCTCCGTCACCGACACCTCCACTTCTTCAAGTGTCTCACCCATCACCGTTAGTGACACGTCGTCCGCGAAACCAACGATTTTCACTTTCCTAGGCAGCTGCAGCGTTAAGACCCCATCGTACATCCCGTTCCAAAGGGTTGGACCGAGAATGGATCCCTGAGGAACGCCCGCTGTGACACGCAATGACTTCTGTCCTTCGCTCGTCTCGTACAGTAGCACTCTGCTCTGAAAGTAGCTCTTCAGGATCTGGCACAGATAGTCGGGAACCCTCATTCTATGCAGCGCTGCAGCGATGGCTTCCCAGCTGGCACTGTTGAACGCGTTCTTCACATCTATCGTGACCACAGCGCAGTATCGATCTCCTCTTCGCTTCTGTTTAGATGACTTCTCGGCACTCTCGAGCACTATCCGAATTGCATCCACTGTCGATGCTCCTTTGCGGAAACCAAACTGCATCTTGGACAGTCCGCGCTCACCTTCCGTGAATTTCGTCAACCTGTTAAGAATGATCCTTTCCAGGAGTTTTCCGAGTGTATCCAGCAGGCATATGGGTCTGTACGAGGTCGGGTCACCAGGTGGCTTCCCTGGCTTCGGCAGCAACACTAGCTTCTGGACCTTCCACATTTCGGGGAAGTTGCCTTCATTTAGGCACTTCTGCATCACTATCCTGAACATGTCCGGATATGCCAGGATCGCAGCTTTCAGTACCACGTTTGGTATTCCATCCGGATCAGAGGCTTTCTTTGGTTTTAGGCGCTTCGATGCTTCTACTAGCTCGTCGTTAGTCACTTGCCGATCCGTGTTTGTTCCTTCTTCCTCGCCGTGCGGTGACGGTGGCCATATAGCTGGATCGTGCTTCGGGAAAAGACCCTCGACGATTATCTTCAGCTTGCTCGGACACATTTCGGCTGGCGTCGTCGGACCCTTCATTTTCGCCATCACGACTCGGTATGCGTCACCCCAGGGATTGGCGTCTACTTCTCGGCATAGCTCCTTGTGGCATTCTGACTTGCTAAGTCTGATCTCCCGTTTTAGAGCGGCCCTAGCTTCCCGAAACGATGCCTTATGCTCTTCTCTATCTGGTTCCGACCTTGCTCTTTGGGCCCGCCTTCTGGCTCTGAGACAAGCAGCGCGTAACGTACTAAGCGTCTCGTTCCACCAGTAAGCTGGACGCCGTTTGTTGCGTGGTTCCAGTTTTCGCGGCATTGTGGCGTCACAAGCCGCCACAATCCTTCTTGTTAGGTCAGCCGCATCCACGTTCTCGGTTCCGCCGTTCGGCCGAAGTGCCTCAACAAAGAGGTGTTTGTTGACGGCTTTCGTCTTCCACTTTCGTTCGCCGGTCACCCTTCTCTGTACTGCCGCGGGGTTCCGTTGACCGATATGGTAGCGAATCTCCTGGTGGTCACTATGCGTATACGTTTCACAAACTCTCCAATCCATGTTCGCCGTCAATGAGGGACTACAGAATGTGACGTCTATGATAGACTCCCTCCCGTCTCTCCGAAATGTACTAACAGAGCCTTCATTGCACAATCGTACGTCTAACTTCGCTAGAGCTTCCTGCAGGATACACCCTCTTGTGTTGGTTACTCTACTGCCCCATTCCACAGCCCAGGCGTTGAAGTCACCACCAATGACTACCGGCTTCCGATCGATCAACTGCTCGGTTAACTGGTCCAGCATTAGGCTGAACTGCTCTACTGTCCACCTTGGGGGAGCGTAACAGCTACATACGAAGATGCCGTTGATTTTGGCTATCACGAAACCCTCATAGGAACGTTCTACCACTTCTTGGATAGGGAATCTTCCCATTACTTGTATCGCTGCGGTTCCTGATCTATCCGCCACCCAGTTACCGTTATTAGGGGGGACTTGATAAGGCTCTGCGATTAAAGCGACATCGTACATAGTTTCTGTCGTAGACTGCCACAACAGTTGCTGTGCGGTATCACAGTGATTCAGGTTTATCTGGGTCATCTCCATCACCGTTGGCCTGCAGTCGCCTTCTTGTACGCTGGGCATTTAAAGCCACCCGTCTGATGGTTGTTTCCTTCCGCTGGGGTGCAAAGCAAGCACTTCGGCCTCTGCGTGCAGTCTCTCGCAAGATGGCCCGTCTCTCCGCATTTCCAGCACATCCCGGATCTGTCCGGGCCTTTGCAAGCCCCTGCTAAATGTCCAAAGCCTAAACATTTGAAGCATTTCTCTGCTTGTTTGTTTACTCGTGGGGCGGCTCTCAGTAGGCATCTCGACCATCCAACTGTAACCTTACCTACCTTCAGTGCCTTGTCTGCAGCGGTTACCGGTAAACGTATCATCGCTATCTGCGTTCCTCCGTATCCCTTCCTTAACCGGATCGTCATGTGCACCTCGCCCAGTTTGCACTGCTGCTTCATAGCACCTCTCAGCTCGTCTTCCGTCGTTACCATTTCCGGGCTTAAGGCTTTAACTTCTGCCTTTCCACCCATTGATTTAGTTATAGTCTCCTGCAAGGCAGAGCTACTAGTCGTAGTATTTTTCTTAAGCTCGAGGAGCATCTCATTTTTTTGGGTACGTCTGACTCTTAACACGTTTTCCCCCAAATCTTTCAGCTCCGGGTCCTCTCTGACCTTTTTGAGCAGTGCTGCGTACGCAGTCTCGTCATTTGCTTTGACGAGCACGGCTTCTCCCTTAGGCGCCTTCTGACGAGCCGAGGGTTCTGATTTCCTCTTCTGCTCCCCTTTTCGCTCCTCCTTCTCCGAGTTCATCGACTTTCGGCAAGAACGTACTAATGACGGGAAGCAGGGGTTTCGGAAAACACCTCGACTGGGATAAATCCATCGCAAATAGCTGTTATTTTAGACTACGCACCGACAATTCGCCTGTTGATCAACGGCAACCGGGACGCACCGTAGAAAGCAATATGGAATCCCCCAATCCTCCCAGCACAGTCGTGCCTCTCGCAGTCAGCAGTATCTTCAGTCGTCCCGGCCCTGTGTCTGGGAATGGAGAGGGGGACTTCCAAATTGCCCTCTTTGGCAAGTATTTTAAAAATAATTTTGATGAATCAACCGTTTTTCCTGATGGAACTGCTTGTTCTAGCTCGAATGCTTCCGACTGTCAATTAATAAGTCAACGATGTCAGCCGTCAGCTGGAAACCTCCAGAGGAGCACTCCAACTTCCATCACGGGTGCTACCAATTCATGCAGTTCACCCGCGCCTTCTGCTGTTAGCAGTCATTCCTGTCGCCCCGGTGTGCATTCCAGACGACGGAATCAAGGAGTGCCGGTCAGCCTTCCGTGCCTAAAATCGTCGCCGATCCACTTATACTATCAAAATGTGGGTGGCATGAATTCCTGTGCAAATACCTATCGCCTAGCTACCTCGGACTGCTGTTACGACATTATCGCATTGACAGAAACATGGCTAAATGAGCAGACCCTTTCCAGCCAGGTGATTTGCTCTGACTACGAGGTTCTCAGATGTGACCGGAGTCCTCTCAACAGCCACAAATCCTCCGGAGGCGGTGTTTTGCTCGCTGTGCGTCGTGGATTAAAAGTTCAACATATAACAAATGATGCTTGGAGCAGCATCGAACAAGTATGGGCAGCGATAAAATTGGGAAATCGAACATTATATATATGTGTGGTTTATTTCCCTCCCGATAAAATTCGCGACTCTGCACTAGTTGATTCTCATTCTGAATCATTGACTTCTGTTGTTGCGATGGCGCAACCCACTGACGAAATCATGATCCTCGGCGATTTCAACCTTTCTACAATAAAGTGGCGTTCCAGTCATAACGGATTTCTACAACCCGACCCAGACGAATCAGTTTTTCATCCTGGCAGCATTACTCTTCTGGATGGCTATAGCACGGCTACACTTCTGCAGATTAACAGCACAACGAACGAGAACGACCGGATTTTAGATCTATGCTTCGTTAATGCCAGAGATCAATCGCCGCATATTTCCACCGCCCTCGCCCCGCTAGTAAAGTATGTTCGCCACCATCCGCCTCTTCATCTTACACTCCAGGACGTACCGCCTATGAAGTTTTCGAGCCACGCGCCCACCGTGTGTTACAATTATAAGCGGGCCGACTATAGCAGCATTTTGAATATTTTACAAAGTATTAACTGGGATTCTGTGCTAAGCAAGGATGATGTGAACTCCGCCGCTGAAACGTTCTGCCATATAATGAGCTACCTTATCGATCGTCATGTCCCAAAGTGTAATCAACGAAGTGATCAATCCCCCGAGCCGAGCTACGTCAGCTAAAAACTGCGAAAAGAGCAGCATTACGAAAGTTTACCAAACGCCGTACCTTGTCACTGAGAGCTTATTATGTAAGGCTCAATAACGATTTTAAAAAACTGAAGTTTTTGTTTTTCAAACTATCAACGAAAAATGCAACGTAAGCTTAAGTCGGATCCTAAATCGTTTTGGAGATACGTCAATGACCAGCGGAAAGAAACCGGCTTGCCTTCTGCAATGTTTTTGAATGGCGAAGCTGGTCATGATTCACAAGCCATATGCAAATTGTTCGCCTCTAAATTTGCGAGTGTGTTCGTCAGTGAGACATTGTCCTCGCAGCAGATTGACGTTGCAGCTAGCGGCGTGGCCCAACTCGAACGGTCAGTGAATGAGATTCGTGTAGAGCACTCGGATATTGTATCAGCAGCATCCAAGCTTAAAGCATCGTCATCTCCCGGGCCAGATGGTGTCCCTGCTGTGTTTTTGAAAAAGTGTATATCTGGTTTGGTGGAACCACTCTGTCAACTATTCAAAATGTCACTGACAACCGCGATTTTTCCTCAATTGTGGAAAGCAGCTTTCATCTTTCCTGTCCACAAAAAAGGTGATAAGAGGAACATTGACAATTATAGAGGAATTTCTGCGCTCTGTGCCATTTCCAAGCTCTTTGAGTTAGTCGTGGTGGAGTCAGTGTTTTTTCACTGTAAGGAATATATTTCTAAAGACCAACATGGATTCATGCAGAATCGATCGACGTCGACGAATCTACTATCTCTAACCTCTTTTGTGTCCGAAGGGTTCGATGCGAATCAACAAACTGCTGTTATATATACTGACTTATCTGCAGCTTTTGACAAAATCAATCACGATATCGCAATCGCTAAATTGGAAAAACTTGGCTTCAGTGGATCACTCCTGCGATGGTTCCAATCCTATCTCGTTGGGCGTCAACTCAGTGTGAACATAGGTGATGCATACTCCAAACTATTCTCCGCAACGTCTGGAATTCCGCAAGGAAGTCATCTCGGACCTTTGATATTCACTCTCTATTTCAACGATGTAAACTATCAGCTGAAAGGGCCACGGTTGTCGTATGCAGATGACCTGAAAATTTTCAACAGAATTAAGAGCCGAACGGACGCACTTTATTTGCAGCAGCAATTTGACACTTTCAGCAGATGGTGTGAAAACAACCGAATGAATCTGAATCCGGCGAAATGTTCTGTGATATCGTTCTCCAGAAAAAAGGATCCCATTGAGTTTGAATATAACTTGTCTGGAGCTCTTGTTTCCCGGGTGAGCTGCGTTAAGGTTCTTGGAGTGCTGTTAGATTCGAAACTTACATTTAAGAATCACATTTCGTATGTTGTTGGTAAAGCATCGCGAAGCCTGGGCTTCATCTTCCGTACGGCTAAATCCTTCACAGACATTTATTGTCTCAAAAGCCTCTACTGCTCTTTAGTGCGCTCCACGCTGGAGTATTGTTCGTCAGTCTGGAACCCGAATTACATGAACAGCAGCGATCGAATTGAAGGCGGTAAACGAAAATTTATACGGTATGCTCTTCGACGCCTGCCTTGGCGCGATCCTTTTCGTCTACCAAGCTACGAGAGTCGGTGTCAACTCATCCAGCTCGATACCCTTCAGCGCCGTAGAGAAACTGCAAGAGCCTTATTCATCTCTGATCTTCTGTCAGGACGCATCGATTCTCCAGATTTACTAGAGCGAGTCAACATCCAAGCAAGATCCAGAACGTTACGCGGAAACGTTCTTCTGAGAGTGCCGTTTCGACGAACTATTCAAACAGCTAATGCCGCTATCACGGGACTACAACGCCTCTTCAATCGTGTGTCGCACCTGTTCGACTTTCATTTGTCTCGGATAACTTTAAGAAAGCGATTCCTGCAGTTTTTTTGACATTAAAAATGTCTTACTCCACTATCTGGGGCTAGGTGTCATTCTAAAATCTAAACTATCTCCCATGTAACGAAACTATGTAAGGTTTGCACGCTTATAACTCCGATATTACTAGATGGATTTTAATCATTCATACACCAACCGATTCAGAAACACCTAACTTAAATATTGGTAATAATTTAATATCTCCCCAATAAAAGTAGACTTTTGGAAATTGGTAAAATTAAAAAGTTCACGAAAAACGGGAAAATTACCATTCGTGAGGTAAATTTCTCAGACACAGCCGTCAAAAGAGGGCAGCTTAGTGACTCAATGAAAGACGAAAAGTCATAAATAGAAGCGACGCATGTCCGTTTAAATCAGTTGTTGCTCTTGTCTCATACGAACAACATCGTCTCCGGGCGATGCAATAAGCGCTACCGATTTTCGGCAACGTTGGCATTTGCACACACTCGCACCTATGTGACTAAACCATATACGGTTAGTTTATAAATAGAGGTGACGCGTACCCGTTTGAATCAGTTTTTGTTCTTATGTCGAACGGGTAAGATCATGGCTGCAGCGTGTGGGCACTACAATAAGCGGTAGACGCTATGCATTTTCGGCAGCGGTGGCCGTGTGCGAATTTTTCGGGTACCAGCACGGTGTCACAGAATGATTTGCAAAGTGGGTGGGTGGGGTGGTTTGGATTTAATTCAATACGGTGTGTGCTGCTTAAGAGTGTTGCGTTTGAATAAAATATATTTATTTTTATGCATGTAACTTGTTAATCCATGTTTACGGCGCATTGTAGCTGCCTAGGGTAAAGAGCCTATTGGTTTTCATATGTTTCATATTTTGGTTATATGTTTTTTATCAGTAAGGCATCTGACAACGTGCTTCTGTAGTTATTGCACTGTTCAGCAGCGTAGTATTTTATATAGGGGAGTACACTCAGGTTTTATTACGCGGTATTTTTTACGCGAATTTTGAAATTTCCGCGGTTTTCATTTACGCGTTTTTTTAAATTTAGGCGGTTTTCATTTGCACGGCCTGTATCCCCTGCGTAAAAAAACCTGAGTGTAATTGCATCAGAAACAATCACATTCCCAGCAGAACTTTTTGTTTACTAATTTCAAACACTTTTGTTTCGTACTGTACACAACGGAAAATTTTAAAACAGAACTTACCGTCCCAGCAGCAGTTTAGGCGGGTGTTCTTTTTCGATTCAAATTCAAGCCACGTCTTAATCGTTACTGGACTTAAAATTGTTTTCCCAGTTTATCCAGTCAGAGTATCTGTCCTGCCCTATGTAGTTAAAACACAGTTCTAATTGCGTTTTAAAGTATACAACAAATTGAACGATTAGGTATACTAATTTAAATTTTAAAATATATCTGTTTGAAATTATGCAACAAACCGCTGTACTGAAGATATAATTATGTCAGTCCTATTACCACATAAAACACCTATATAACATAAAACGCTGCAGAATTGGTTTAATAATACAATGTTTACACTACAGAGTTATAACACGTTTTAATAATTAGCAACAAGAGAAAATGTCACCAAGATAGCATAAAACCCGTTTTAACTGGTAGTGCGAACGTTGCATAACAATATAATTTATCAAAAAATTTCATTTTTTTCACCACTAATCGATCAAGAAATACTTAACCTTAAGATTGTTTACTTAAGTTCATTAATACATTATTGAAAATTTAAATGGCAAATGAAATTTCATATTTCATGAAGAATCTGTATATTTCCGTTGCTGGGCGTGGGCTTCCTCGTCACGGTTCTAAATATGGAACTTTTCTTTTAAATATATTTTCTGGACAGACCAGCCTATTTTTACTAGATGAATTAGCCAAATAATGCCAATCACCTAGTGAGATACTTGATTAATTAATAGATTACCGTTAAAAGACCTTCAATAAATTATGTTTTAATGCGGAGGGTATATAGCAAATTGTAACATAAAAAACAGGCGAGTGAGCAAGAACTTGAGTCGATATGTGTGATAGATAAAATACATTTGCACGCTCTTGAAAAAAGCTACATTTTTAATGTCACCGTGGTCGTGTCCTGTACACAACCCTTTAATTTTTAAATGTAATTAATTTAAGTTTCCATCATTGGGGCCGAGTGCGGCCTGTTGATGCGTGCGATAAATAAATAAATGAATAAAGATGATGCGCAAGTTGATTCTCCTTCTTTTTTTGCTGTTTCCCGCGTTTCTGCTTCCGACCTACAACGGTGCTCCAGCTTTCACCCTGTAAGGTGGCGTCCTTTTCTTCGGCAGCAACAGCATCCTCGAGCGTCTGCCTCTTTGACCCGCCTGGTCTTTCTTCTCCTGGCGAGGATCTTGTCCTCTTTGGAGTTATGGGAACTGGCGTGTTCTCCACTCCAATCTGCCTCTCCTTACCCTGTTTCGGAGGGGCTAGGAGGATAGTGGCCTTAGCCGACGCGGATGCTCGCTCAGCTGAATCTGCCCTCTGCGTTGCCGTATCGTATTCTTTCACGGCAGACAGTAG